>NC_064808.1:4424644-4460875 GCF_023721935.1 Panthera uncia | reverse complement strand
CTTCCTTTCCTTCTTCCCTTCTCTTCCTTTTCCTTCCTCCTTTCCTTCCTTCCTCCCTTCCTTCTTCCCTCCCCCTCCCCCTTCCCTTCCCCTTCCATAGGCTTCATGCCCAGCATGGAGCCCAGTGCAGGGCTTGAGCTCACCACTGTGAGATCAAGACCTGAGCCAAGAGAGTGAGACATTTAATTCGCTGAACCACCCAGGTACCCCCTTGTATGTCTTTTTCGTGCCTAATCACCTTGGCTAGAACCTCTAATGCAGTGTTGAATAGAAGTGGAGAGCAGACATCCATGTCTTGTTGCTGATCTTAGGGAGAAAGTTCTCAGTCTTTTACCGTTAAGTGTGATAGCTGTGGGGTTTTGGTAGATGCCCTTTATTAGCTGAAAGAAGTTACCTTCTGTTCCTAATTTGCTGAATGTCTTTTATCATGAAAGGGTGCTGAATTTTGTCAAAGAGGATCACATCATTTTTTTCCTTCTTTCTATTACATTACTTTTGTAATAAAAATATTAAAGAAGTTAGGTATTGAAAGAAAGATGGTATGGGGAACATGAAAACCTTTCACTAAAAGTTAACAAATACGAACTGTTGTCTTCCACTGTTTCTTTTTTATGCACACTTTTTAATTTAATGTTTATTTAAAAAAATTGTTTTATGTTTATTTATTTCTGAGACAGAGACAGAGCATGAGTGGGGGAGGGGCAGAGAGAGAGGGAGACACAGAATCCGAAGCAGACTCAGGCTCTGAGCTGTCGGCACAGAGCCCGACGCGGGGCTCAGACTCACAAACCATGAGATCATGACCTGAGCCAAAGTCGGTCGCTCAACCGACTGAGCCACCCAGGCGCCCCTTTAATGTTTATTTTTGAAGGAGAGAGAGAGACAGAGAGACAGAGCATGAGCGGGGAAGGGGCAGAGAGAGAGGGAGGCACAATACAGAATCCAAAGTAGGCTCCAGGCTCTGAGCTGTCAGCACAGAGCCTGTCTAGGGGCTCGAATTCGCATAATTTCATGTGCTGATTTTTTTTTTTTTTTTTTTTTTGAGAGAAAGACAGAATCTTAGGCTCCACACTCAGTGGGGAGCCCACTGCAGGGCTTGATCCCATGACTGAAATCATGACCTGAGCCGAAATCAAGAATTGGATGTTTAACTGACTGAGGCACCTGGGCACCCCACATGTACTGATTTTTAAACTTAGCATTTTATAAGCACTTTTCAGTGTTATTTGTTGTAATAAATGTGTTAATGGTCACATATTCACTAGAGTATATGTTAGCCTTGGATGGCTTAGCTGTTTTCCTATAGGACAAGTCTAGTTTTATCTGACCTTTAAAAATGATTTCTCTTTCTCACCTCGTTCCACTCCCCAAATATCTAAGAGAGACAGATGGTTGCTGGCATTAGGGAATTCTCTGCTGTTTTACTTTTTTTTAATTTTTACTCTCTGTAAAAATTCTCTGCTGTTTTACTCTCTGCTGTCTTACTCTGCTCTGTTGTTTTACTTTTTTTTATTTATTAAAAAAATTTTTTTTCTTAACATTTATTTATTATTGAGAGACAGAGAGAGATAGAGCACGAACATGGGAGGGGCAGAGAGAGGAGGAGACGCAGAATCTGAAGCAGGCTCCAGGCTCTGAGCTGTCAGCACAGAGCCCGATGCAGGGCTCAAACTCACAAACCACGAGATCATGACCTGAGCCGAAGTCAGATGCTCAACCGACTGAGCCACCCAGGCGCCCTGCTGTTTTACTTTTTAAGTGTGTTGCCTAAAGACATCTTAAGACAGTGCCCTTTCCATCATTCTTTTTTTTACTACATGTTTAGAAAAGAGAATGCTGAAAGTTTCTATATAATGATTGATACCTGTTTGCATCTAGTCTTGCCTCATTATCTTTTTTTCACCTAATCATCTAGGGAAATGATTGTGTAATATTTATATCCATTGAGCTTGACTTACCTGTCGGTAATTGAGTTAATCTAAATATTCCATTTATGTAGCCATTTATATCATTTAATGTAGTTAATTACAACTTGACTGAGAGTGGTGAGTGTTAGGGCGTCTAGGTGGCTCAGTTGGTTGAGCATCTGACTTCAATTCAGGTCATGGTCTCACAGTTCCTGAATCGAGCCCCATGTCAGGCTCTGCACTGTTAGCTTTGGAGCCTCTGTCTCCCTCCCTCTCTCTGCCCCTCCTCTGCTCGTGAGTTCACGTGCGTGCTCTCTGTCTCAAAAATAAAGAGTGGTGAATGTTTTTAAGGCAGTTTTAAAATTCTTTTTATTATTTGAATCCTGGAAAACATGAGTTTGTTATATAGTTTGGTAATCTAAATAGAATAAACAGTGATTGGTTATTCATGACTACAGCTCACTATTGACCCTGGAAAGTACAAATTGCTTTTGAGTGAAAATGTGGTTGGAATAGATTTCAGTGTTCAGTTTGTACCTGCTATTTATTGTGACACCGAGTTCAGTGAGGGCTGGCATCTATGGGAGGCCAGTAACTTCCTCTGGGTTGCCTAAATTGCCTTCATGAAAAGCACCTAGAATAAAAAAAGCACAGCATGCTGGTAAACCATTTTGAATTATTTGGTAATGTTGGTGGGCTGGAGGGGATTGGTGGTTGCTTTCCTTAGCATTAAAGTGGCCTTGCCTTTTGGGTTTCACCTGTAGCAAATTGTGTTATTGCCTACTGATTTCCAGGCTTATTACAAGGACTGTGTTTTTATAGCACTAAGAAATTTGCTATAGATGTTTACTTTCACCAGGATTTACATTAAGACAAGGAATAGACAGAAAAACAACAAACACCATTCTTGGCAGTATTAAAACTGATACAAATAATTTTTGCATTATTGCTGACTTCCCATTTACAACACTCAAAAAGAAAACAAGAATCCAAATTCATTTTTCTCTTGTCTTTCACGTGGCTTGGCTAGAGCAGATTTCCCTATATCCTTATATTCTCTATATTGAAAGTGTAAATGAAAGGAGTCTTCTTGAATATTGGAAGGAAGAAGCATATAAAAATAAAGGAAGGATGGGGAACTTCTGGCTACCATGTTAGAAATTTTGGGATAATCAGGGTGATTATGTCCTCCTTACTGGAGAAGAATCAGTAATGGTAGACCCAGGAAAGGCTGAAATTTGAAAATATGACTGGGATTTTTTTTTTACAAGTATATTAGAACTTACAGTGCAAATTAGTGCTTTCTAAATTTTGCAGGGGAGAAGGGGAAACTACATTAATTCTGATTGTATTGTCTTTGTTCTGTGATACTTGGAATTCATATTTTGGACTTCTCTTCAAAGACACATAAATGAAGTACAGTAAGGAGGGGAGCTGAGGAGGGGCACCTGGGTGGCTCAGTCAGTTAAGCATCCGACTTTGGCTCAGGTCATGATCTCACAGCTTGAGCCCCGCCCCCGCATGAGGCTTTCTGCTGACAGCCTGGAGCCTGCTTCAGGTTCTGTGTCTCCCTCCCTCTCTGTGCGCCTCCCCTGCTTGCACTCACTCTCTCTCAAAAATAAATAAACATTAAAAAAATTTAAAAAAAAAAGAGGGGAGGGGAACTGAAGATATCTTATATGGAAGTAAACTCATGCAGTTCCTGTGCCCAAGAAGCTACTGTTGATAGCCAGTATTGATGACACTTGGCTAGGGGCTGTGCTACCATCATGGGCAACTTTGCCAAGGCCACTTTTTTTTTTTTGTTTGTTTGTTTATTTTCGAGAGAGAGCATGTGTGAGCAGGAAAGGGGCAGAGAAAGAGGGGGACAGAGGATCCGAAGCAGGCTCTGGGCTGAAGCAGCAAGCCCGATGTAGGGCGCCAACTCAGGAACCACAAGATCATGACCTGAGCTGAAGTTGGATGCTTAACCAACTGAGCCACCCAGGCACCCAGCCAAGGCCACTTTTGATGCCATTTCCAAGATAAGACCTACAGCTGTCTCAACCCTGACTTCTGGAAAGAGACTGTGTTCACCAAGTCTCCCTATCAGGAATTCACTGACATGTTGTAAAAGAGACCCACACCAGTCTCCGTGCAGAAGACCCAGGCTTCAGCTGTGGCCACCACATAGTTTCATAGAAGAAAAATAAAGTTGATGAGTTTGAGCCCAGCGTCAGGCTCTCTGCTGTCAGAGCAGAGCCCACTTCTGATCTGTCTGGCTCTCTCTCTCTGCCTCTCCCCTGCTTGCATTCTCTCAAAAATAAAAAACGTTAAAACAAAAAATTTAAGGGGCACCTGGGTAGCTCAGTCAATTAAGCATCCAGCTTCGGCTCAGGTCATGATCTCACAGTTCATGTGGGTTTGTGCCCCACATCAGGCTCTGTACTGTCAACTCAGTGCCTGGAGCCTGCTTCGGATTCTGTGTCTCCCTCTCTCTCTGTCCCTCCCCTGCTCAAGCTCTGTCTCTCTCTCTCAAAAGTAAATAATACACATTTAAAAAAAATTTTTTTTATTCATTTAAAAAGGTGGGGGAGCACCTGGGTGGTTTGGTCAGTCAGTTAAGTATCTGACTCTTGATTTCTGCTCAGGTCTCAGGGTTTGTGGATTTGAACCCCAAGCCCCTGGCATTGGACTCTGCATTGACAGCAGGGAGCCTGCTTGGGATTTTCTCTCTGCCCCTCCCCTGCACTCCCGTGAGTGTGTGTTCTCCTTGCCCCCCGCTTCTTTCTCAAAATAAATAAACTTTAAAAGTTAAAAAAAAAAAAAAAAACTTGTGTCAGAAACTGTCAGTGAAGGGTCACCTGAGTGGCTCAGTCGGTTAAGTGTCTGACTTTTGGTTGTGGCTCAGGCATGGTCTCACAGCTCGTGAATCGGGCTCTGTGCTGACAGTGTGGAGCCCACTTGGGATTCTCTCTCTCCCCACCCCACCCCACCCCCGCCCCTTCCCAGCTTGCTCTATCTGTCTCTCTCAAGAAATAAAAACAAAAAAAGAAATGTCGGTGAAAATAACCCCCTCTATCAAGCTACCTAAAAATATTTTGAGCAGTGATGGTATTGAAATAAGTGAAGCTTACCAAAATTAGGTCTTCTTTTGGCCTTTGAGCTGGGACTTATGGCAGCAAAGGTGGTAGGTAAAAGTATTACAAAGTTTTTGCCAAATATGGAAAAGATACCAGGTATCCCTCAGTATTTCTACCAAACATACTATTGGTATGCTGAATCTAGCTCTGCTCCAGTGTGTAACAGTCATTCTTACTTTCTTTAATTTTATTTCTTATGACTCGTTTCTGCCCCTTCACTGACCCCCATTCCCCAGGAGACCTTCCCCTAATATCTAACTTTAAATTCCAAGTTTGGTTGTTCTTAGTACGTCCTAGGGTAGGGCTACTTTATTAACCTTTGCCCCTACCACTTCCATACCAGTTGTCCCATGTGTATATATGCAAGAAATTTCAGCAAAATTGGACACTAGCTAAAGTAAATATACTAGAATGTGTTGCAGCATAAGCAAAGTTATCAGTTTTTTAAAAATATAGCTTATGAGCTATAATTCATATACTGTAAAACTCACCAGTTTAAGTGTATATAATTCATTGGGTTTTTAGTATAGTCACAAGAGTTGTACAAATACCACCACTTGCTAATTCCAGAATATTTTCATGACTCTTGAAAGAAACCCATACCATTAATAGTCACTTCCTACTGCTCTCCCCAGCCCCTGGCAACTATTAATCTACTTTCTATCTGTATGGGTTTGCCTATTCTGGACATTTCATGTAAATAAAATTCCATAATCTGTGATGATGTGCTCTGTTGTGCTTGACTTCTTTCACTTAGCATAATATTTTCAGTATTCTTCCATGCTGTAGCTACATACCAGTATTTCATTCCTTTTTATGGCCAAATATTATTCCATTGTGTAAATATACCACATTTTTTAATCCATTCATCAATCCGTTGACATTTGGGTTAATGCTGCTATGAACACCTGTGTACAAGTTTTTGTGTGGACATAGGATTTTAATGCTTTTGGATATGTACCTAGGAGTAGAATTACTGGGTCATAAGCTGACTCCATATTTAATTTTTTGAGGAACTGCTAAACTGTTTTCCATGGCTGCACCGTTTTACATTCCCGCCAGCCGTGTATGAGGGTTCTAGTTTCTCTAGATTCTCACCATCATTTGTTATTGTCCACCTTTTGATAATAGCCATCCTAGTGGGTGTGAAGTGGTATCTCATGGTGGTTTTGATTTTCATTTCCCCTAATGACTAATGATATTGAGTATCTTTTCCTGTGTTCTTTGGCCATTTATATGTTTTCTTTTTCTAATTTATTTAATTAATCCCTATACCCACCATGGGCCTTGAACTCGTGACACCGAGATCAAGAGTTGCATGCTCTTCCAGCTGAGTCACCCAGGCACCCTTGTATATTTTCTTTGGGGAGATATCCTTAAAGCTAAATATTGATGGTCTGCTATTTGGAATACTAAGTTGTTTAGATTAACTTCTTTTATCTGATGTAAAGGAGTTTTTGTTTCATTAATTCAAATGTTTTAGCCTTTTCTTGAAGATTGTTTTAGAAAACTAATGTAGATACAGCTTTCCCCTATGAAAACATTGTATTTTGTATCCTGACCTAAGATATCTATATACAGATTGTCTCCAGTCTTTATTGGACTGTGAACACAATTTGGTCATATTTCTTTTTTTTTTTTTTTTAATGTTTATTTATTCTTGAGAGGCAGAGACAGAGTGTGAGTGGGGGAGGGGCAGAGAGAGAAGGAGACACAGAATCTGAAGCAGGATCCAGGCTCTGAGCTGTCAGCACAGAGCCCGATGTGGGGCTTGAACTCACGAACCATGAGATCATGACCTGAGCCAAAGTCAGACACTTAACTGACTGAGCCACCCAGGCGCCCCGGTCATATTTCTATTGTAAATTTATATCTCTAGGTCCAAAGAGTTAGCAGAGGTAGAATTCACAAGTAGGGAACCAGTGGCCCATCAAAATTTTGTTATATTCTGTACATTCTGAGGACATTACCTGACCTTTAGTTGAGAGAAAGGTTTATAAGGCAAGGAAAATTGGTGTTTGACATAACACCTGAAGTTGAAAGTACATAAAGTTGAAGCGTACATATGTTTGTGAGTACTTTTAGATAAGCATGAAAAAGTACATGATTTGATCCTTCTGTCCCTCTCTCCCCCAGCGTGGTACCATGCGACGACGCTATGAAGATGATGGCATTTCAGATGATGAAATTGAAGGGAAAAGAACTTTTGACTTGGAAGAGAAACTCCACACCAACAAATATAATGCAAATTTTGTTACTTTTATGGAAGGAAAAGGTCAGTATCATTTTGGTTCCAGGGACCTGCAGTCCCTTGGTGTGGGAAGTTGTAGATTCTGGGAACCATGGGCTCAGTATCTGTGCAGCTAAAATATTGCGTATTGATGCTGTGATGCTGTTTATTTTATCTTATTACACAATGCTATTCTTACACATGTGCGTGCCCACACACACACACACACCCTCATTTCCCTAGTTCTCCCACCTTGGGAGTCATTCTCTGCGACACAAGAAGAAAAGTGTTTTATTAGGGCCAGGAACATTGTTGGAATTTTTCCCTGAAGCCCTCTTCCTTCTTCTCCTATCCCTTGTTTTAGGTTTAATTAAGAATAGTACAGTAAAAACTGTTTTTTTTTAACATTTATTTATTTTTAAGAGAGAACACATGCAGGAGGGGCAGAGAGAAGGGGGAGAGAGAGAATCCCAAGCAGGCTCTGCCCTGTCAGTGCAGAGCCTGATGCAGGGTTCAATCCCAGGAACTGTGAGATCATGACCTGAGCTGAAGTCGGACACTCGACTGACTGAGCCACCTAGGCGCCCCAGTAAAAACTCTTCTATGCACGTACCTCTCCCCACAACCACAACAGAGGTGGGATTCCATGTGTACTATGCAGCTTTGCTCCTTGGCAAACTGACAAGGATGTCATGGTATATACTCTAGTGGACGGTAGTAAATTTGGGGGCTGTTAAGAGACAGGGTGATGATAATTTCTGCTTAGGATTTACGAGATGACTCATTAATAGTACTACCCTCTGTTGGTTAAATTCTGAATTTACTGTGGAAATACAGACTTAGAAAACATCTTGAACCCTGCCTCTCAGTGTGAGTTTCCTATATCCTGAGGGATGCTTTTTTTTTCCCCTAATATTTATTTATTTTTGAGAGGGAGAGAGACAGAGCACGAGCAGGGGAGAGGCAGAGAGACGGGGAGAGGCAGAGAGAGAGGGAGACACAGAATCCGAAGCAGGCTCCAGGCTCTGAGCTGTCAGCACAGAGCCCGATGTGGGGCTCGAACTCACAAACTGTGAGATCATGACCTGAGCTGGAGTCAGAGGCTGAACCAGCTGAGCCACCCAGGTGCCCCAACGAAGGATGCTTCTTTTGCATGTATTTTCTCACAGAGCAAAACTATTTACACAGAAACAGCAAACACCATCTCCACCTTAATACTTAAGATCTATTTTATGGTCTTTTTATCTTTTTCCGGCTATACCTCTTGCCTTTCTAACAGTTGTTTTCTTATGGTGACAGATTTTAATGTAGAGTATATTCAGCGGGGTGGCTTAAGAGACCCTCTGATTTTCAAGAATTCGGATGGACTTGGAATAAAGTAAGTGTTCTCGGCCTGATTGGATATAGTTGTGAAATGGCCATATTACACCAGGGCTATAGACAATGCAGTATTGATAACCCAAAGCAGTAGATAATTAAAAAGAATCCCCCATATAGTTTTAAAACCATGTATTTTTCTTCTTTTGTTACAAAAACAACTCATGGTTGTTAATAATTAAATGAAAAAATATAGGTGACCTAAAAAGAAAATAAATCTCTTAAAAATCTATTAACCCTGGGATAATAATCACTTGTTAACATTTTGTTATATATTCTTTTTTATTATGTATATGTGAATATATAATCATATTTAAAATATGTCATTAAATCTAAATATGAATATGAATATTTATGTGTCTTAGGAGTTTTTAGTACGTTAATGAAGAACTCACACTGATTAGAGAAGGTGTGCTTCCATTTATACTTACAAGTGTTTGTTTCATAGGATGCCAGATCCAGACTTCACTGTGAATGATGTCAAAATGTGTGTGGGTAAGTAGTAATATGTGTGGCCGTTGCGCCTATGAGGCAAAGATTTAAGATTGGAATTGATTTCTAAATTTCTGACTGAGATTTAAGGCTTAGGAACGTTGAAGTACATATTTGATTGAAGTATATGCATCTTGATAAAAACTACCATTTCATTGGCCACTGAGAATTTTCGCAGAAAGAGTTACAAAAGTTGCTTCATTTAGTACACACCGGGCATAGAACTTTAAAACTTTTCCTTCTTCCCTACCTACCATTTTATCACTGTGTGCCCCTCCTTCTCTCCGTGAAAAGCCTGTTCCAGGGCATCTCACCCAGGAAAGTGACATTTTATATCTTTGAAACAAGAAGGAAGATTCATTTATATCTGTGATTCTCTTCCATTCTCCAAAAGCAGTAGAGAAATTTCCAGGAAATTTTCACCAGTGCTACATTTGGTAACTTGACCAAGGTTTAAAACTTTGTAAACTGAAGCATGTGACTCTTGATCTCAGGGTTGTAGATTCAAGCCCTACTTTCGGAGGAGAGATTACTTAAATATATATATAATAAAAACATATGTATATTTATATATTTTTATTTTATTTATATATATATATATATATACATATATGTGTGTGTGTGTGTGTGTGTATATATATATATAATAGTAATAATAAACAAAAGCGTTGTAAGCCGAGAAAGAGATATGTTAACATTTCTTTCAGTGACTGGTTGAGTTTTTAGTCTGATTTGTATTCTATTCAAAATTAGGGGAAAAAAACAAATTGGATCAACCTAATTAAAGAAGAAAGCTTCCTGGTGTCAGTAAAGGCTCAGGTCAAATTTCTGCAGACCATTTGGTTTTCAGGGTAGCCCTGAGACTCACCAGGATCCTTTGGAATTCAGAATGGTTACAGTCCTATACACGTTAAAGCAGTAAAGTGGATTAAAACCTTTTGGACATGTTTCCAACAGGACATGAAGCAAAAAGAGTTTTTTCTGATGCTTTCCTCCCAACATTATAGCTTCTGTTAAGTTTTGTTCTCTATGTTAAAGTTCCAGTGCAATGTCTTGCTTTGGAAATTGACACTGCAGTACTATCTCCTAGCCACCGGAGGGCCCTTTTTAGACAGCTGGATAACTCTTCTGTTTATCCAAGAGGTGAAAGTCACAGATAGCCCAGGTGAAGGAAAGTTCTCGAATTCCCTGGTTTTTTCACTCCTTCACTATTTCTGTGTTAGAGTCCAGCTGTCTGCCTGTCACTGGGTATTTCCTAATATCTAGTGCAATCTGGAGTATAGTAGGCACTCAGTAAGTCTGTTGAGTAATTAAAATGCTTTCCCATTCTTCACAATGCAGGGCTCTCTCAGAGGACCTCAGAAAATCTTCTTGAGTACCTATAGGTCCATCACTGGACTTCTTTTCCTAACAGACCTCCAGGACAGTAATAAGTTTCTTGTTGTTGTTTATTTACATCCAAGTTAGCATATAGTGCAACAATGATTTCAGGAGTAGATTCCTTAATGACCTGTACCCATTTTAGCCCATCCCCCCTCCCACAAGCCCTCCGGCAACCCTCTGTTCTCTATATTTAAGAGTCTCATGTTTTGTCCCCCTCCCTGTTTTTATATTATTTTTGCTTCCCTTCCCTTATGTTCATCTGTTTTGTATCTTAAATTCCACATGAGTGAAGCCATATATTTGTCTTTCTCTGACTAATTTGCTTAGCATAATACACTCTGGTTCCATCCACGTTGCAGTCTTGCAAATGGCAAGATTTCATTCTTTTTGATTGCCAAGTAATACTCCATTGTACGTATATACAACATCTTCTTTATCCATTCATCCATCGATGGACATTTGGGCTTTTTCCATACTTTGGCTATTGTCAGTAGTGCTGCTGTAAACATTGGGGTGCATGTGCCCCTTCGAAACAGCACACCTGTATCCTTTGGATAGACACCTGGTAGTGTAATTGCTGGGTTGTAAGGTAGTTCTATTTTTGATGTTTTGAGGAACCCCCATACTGTGAGGAACCCCCATACTGTTTCCAGAGTGGCTGCACCAGTTTGCATTCCCCACAGCGCAAAAGCGTTCCTCTTTCTCTGCATCCTCGCCAACAGCTTTGATCTACATTTTTGAAGGAAAGCATTAACTTTTATTTTTTTATTTTTATTTTTTCAAATGTTTTTATTTTTGAGAGAGAAAGAGACAGAGAATGAGCTGGGGGGAGGCAGAGAGCAAGGGAGACACAGAATCCAAAGCAGGCTCCAGGCTCTGAGCTGTTAGCACAGAGCCCGATGTGGGGCTCCAACTCACAAACCATGAGATCTTGACCTGAGCCGAAGTCAGACACTCAACCAACTGAGCCACCCAGGCACCCCTGTTTTTTTAAACAATTGTGCTAAAATATAAGTAACATAAAATTTACCATTATAATAATTTTTAAAGTATATACTTCAGTGGCATTAAATTTATTCACAGTGTGCAACCATCACCATCAGTTTCTAGTTCAGAACTTTTTCATCACCTGTATCTTTAGATATATACCTAGGAGTGAAGTTGTTGGGTCACATGGTCATTCCGTGTTTAATTTATTGAGGAACTACCAAACTGTTTTTCACAGCAGCTGCACCACTTTACATTATTCCCAGCAAAGTCTTGAGGGTTCCAGTTTTTCTGCATCCTTGCCAGCACTTGTTATTTTCCTTTTTTTTTTTTTTTAATTTATGGCTATCATAGTGGGTGTGAAATGGTATTACAAGGCAATTTTGATTTAGCATTAGCATTTTCTTCCAAAATATAAAGGGTAGGTTTGCTTTATTGCCTTATATTATGAGTTATATCTTATGTGTATTCTGCCATGTCTCCTTTATTATGGCCATATTCTAGTCCTCCTGACTATTATCTCAGATCTCTGACTAGACTGTAAACGTCTTAGAGGCAGGGGACCAGGTCTTGATACTAGTTGTTATAGCCACGAAGTCCAGGTATATAGTAGATGTTTGCTAGTTTCTTACAAATTGGACAATATTCTTTTTTTTTTAATTTTTTTTAACGTTTATTTATTTTTGAGACAGAGACAGAGCATGAACGGGGGAGGGTCAGAGAGAGAGGGAGACACAGAATCTGAAGCAGGCCCCAGGCTCTGAGCTGTCAGCACAGAGCCCGACGCGGGGCTCAAACCCACAAACCGTGAGATCATGACCTGAGCCGAAGTCAGTTGCTTAACTGACGGAGCCACCCAGGCGCCCCTGAACAATATTCTTAATATCAGCAGCTTTTTATTCTCTTTCCTTTTCTTGACCACTATTATTTTAACTTTTTTAGCTGTCTTGCCTCTCCATATTGTCCATATGCTGCTGCTTCTGCTTGGAATTCTCTGTTGAATCTTTCTTGTTGAAATTCTTTTTATTTTTCAAGGCCTAACTCAAAAGTCTCTTCTTCACCTTCTTTTCCTAAAAGGCTTCTCTGGTCAGTCCAATGTTACAAAAATAATAAAAATAATAATAATTTTCCTTTTATTTTTACTACTGTTTAATTGACACCTACTTTGTGTTAAATATTTTCCTTCACAGCGGCCTCCAAGGTAATATTATTCCCAAGTTAAAGAAGAAGATATTAAGGTTCAGAGAAGTTAAATAGCTTTCCCAACTATTATTAGAGCTGAAATTTAAACTTAGGTATCTTTGGCTTTAATTAGGCTATTGTTTTTCCTCCCTACTAATTTATGCATTCTCCTTTTTGTTGTAGTTGTTATAGTTGGTTGAGAATCTGATACAGATCTTTGTGTCCCTCATGGTGGCTTTATCAGTCAGTAAATATTTGTGAAATGAATGAAAAGGGACGTTTATATTAGAAATGCTTAACAGGTTTTGGAAATAACCCTTTTAAACAGAAGAATGGACAGCTTCAGAATGAATCTAGTACTCACTATATCACTGTATAGTGGATCAAAGTATAGGATAGATAAGATCCTTAAAACTGCATCAAAGCAGTGTAGCTCAGTGGGTAAGAGCATTAACTCTGGAGTTGGTGTAGAGTTCTGGGATTCTTGTCCTGCCTTGTCCTGCAAGTTACCTAACACCTATTTTTTCATCTATGAAATGGAGATTAGTACTTACATTTAGAATTGTTAGGGTTGAGTAAGATATTGAATATAGGATTTGTTACCTGACCATATAGAAATATGCCATAGGGAATCGGTTTTTTATATTAACCTGTTGTTTTTCCCATTCTCTGTGGTTTGATTTTCTGTTGATTTATCCACCTTAAGTGACAGCTCTCTCCTTGCTTATTACTGAATACCCTGAATAAAGAAACGATAGTTTGTTTCCTTCTACTTGTATTTTATATTCTTAATATATTTGAGGATAATAGCCGCTCAGTAGAGATGATTGATACATCTTTCGTGGCAGGGAGTCGTCGCATGGTGGATGTCATGGACGTGAACACACAGAAAGGCATTGAAATGACCATGGCTCAGTGGACACGCTACTATGAGACCCCAGAGGAGGAGCGAGAAAAACTCTATAATGTCATCAGCCTAGAGTTCAGCCACACCAGGCTGGAGAATATGGTGCAGAGGCCCTCCACGGTTAGTCTGATCATTTTTTCCACATTGTCATTGTCACCAAGAGAGTTGTTTATATACTGGGAGAATTTATAATTTTTTTTTTATGTTTATTTATTAGAGTGAGTGGGGGGTGGGGCAGAGAGAGAGGCGGAGAGGATCCCAAGCAGGCTCCGTGCTGTGAGCACACAGCTTGACTCCAGGCTTGATACATGAACTGTGAGATCATGACCTGAGCTGAAATCAAGAGTCGGACGCTTAACCAACTGAGTCACTCAGGTGCCCCCTAATCATTCTTTTAAAATCAAGATCTCAGCCTGGGTGGCTGTCATTTAAGCTTCTTACTCTTGATTTTGGCTCAGGTCATGATCTCACTGTTTGTGAGATTGAACCCCACATCATGCTACACACTGACAGCACAGAGCCAGCTTGGGATTCTCTCCCTCTCTCTGCCCCTTTCCTGCTCTCTCTGATCCTCCCCCTGCTCTCTATCCCACACCCCAAAATAAAAAATAAACATTTAAAAATAAATAAAGTCGAGATCTCAGTGTTTTATTCAATCTCCATTTAATTATCCTAATTGCATCAAAATTATAATTGTTTCTAATATTGTTATTTTATATATACACCTACATTCAGCTTACCAGTAAGATGCATTGTTATTATCACTAAGTCATTGATATGTACAGACCAACAGGAAAATGTTCTTAGTATTTTACTATTATTACCTGAAGAGACAATGTAATTTTTTGTCATTGCTTCTTGTTACTGGAGATGGCTACAGCTAAGTACAGAATTTCTTATTAAGGGTCGCCTGGGTGGCTCAGTCGGTTAAGCATCCGACTTCAACTCAGGTCATGATCTCACGGTTCATGAGTTTGAGCCTCGCGTTGGGCTCTGGGCTGACAGCTTGGAGCCTGGAGCCTGCTTCAGATTCTGTGTCTCCTTTTCTCTCTGCCCCTCCCCAACTCACACTCTGTCTCTCTCTCAAAAATAAATAAAGATTAGGGGCGCCTGGGTGGCGCAGTCGGTTAAGCGTCCGACTTCAGCCAGGTCACGATCTCGCGGTCCGTGAGTTCGAGCCCCGCGTCAGGCTCTGGGCTGATGGCTCGGAGCCTGGAGCCTGTTTCCGATTCTGTGTCTCCCTCTCTCTCTGCCCCTCCCCCGTTCATGCTCTGTCTCTCTCTGTCCCAACAATAAATAAAAAACGTTGAAAAAAAATTAAAAAAAAAATAAATAAATAAAATAAATAAAGATTAAAAAAAATTTTTTTTTAATTTCTTAAGAAAACTTTTATCTCCTTAGAATGATAAAAATCCTTTTGTATTATAATTTGTTTGGTCATGTGGAAATATAGGAAGACAGTTAGAATTTAGTCTTGTTATTAGCCAAACATGGTGCACTTAATAAATAAAGAATATAGGGCACCTGGCTGGCTCAGTTGGTAGAGTATGCAACTCTTGATCTTGGGGTCATGAGTTCAAGCCCCACATTGAGCATATAGAGCCTACTTTAAAGAAAAAGTTTTTTTAATGTACAGTTCAGTGCATTAAAATAATAAGAGAGGGATGTAAGAATCACAATAACATTTGTTTATAAATTGTTTTTAATATTGCTTATAAATTAACATTGTTAATCTTGTTAGAATTTCAACTTAAAAATAAAGTGATTATAGCTATAAAAGTCAAACATTCATACTTTTCTGTTCTTGAAATTTAGAACTATGTCATTCACACATGAAGCCTTTTTTGTAACATTCTTAATTTATTCACTTTTGTTCCTAGCTTTAATGATAAAAATCCATCATTATATAACATAAAAATAATAGACCTAAATGGAGGAGTGGAACTATGGAAGGGCTCAGAAAAAGGAAATTTTCTGGAGGACAGAGAATAATGCACCAATATTTTTTAGGGACCTAAAACATGACTGGAAAGATTGAGCTATTACCAAGGTCACTTCCTGAAAGCGGGAAAGCTTTTGATGACTTGCTATGTAAGCAATAATATGCTTATTCTGCTGGGGTATTATTTATTTATTTACTGGAGTATTTCTCCCCACAGTGTATGCTTCCATTTATTTAGGTATTTTCTAACATATCTCAGTAATGCTTTTTTATTTATTTTTATTTTTTATTATTATTCTTTTTTTTAATATTTATTTATTTTTGAGAGACAAATTGTGAGCAGAGGAGGGGCAGAGATTGAGAGGGAGACACAGAATCCAAAGGCTTCAGGCTCTGAACTGTCAGCACAGAGCCTAACATGGGGCTCAAACGCACAAACCGCGGAATCATAACCTGAGCCAAAGGTGGATGCTTAACCAACTGAGCCACCTAGTCACCCCAATAATGCTTTTTTAAAAACCAACTTTATTGAGGTATAATTGACATAAAATATACTCATTTTAAGTATACATTTCAATGAGTTTGAACAAATATACTTATTCTTGTAATCTTTCACGTAAACCACATAATCTCTTATTCTCTGTGACATTCACACCTTCAGAGTTAGCGTATTATTGGCTCAAGTGCCCACCATGTGCTGAGCACTATGCTAGGTGCTAGAGGACCTGTGGAAGATAAGGTCATTGTCATTCTCACAGTGCTTAAAGTCTCACGGGGAAGAAAGACCAGGGGATAGACATTTCTATAAGCCACACTAATGGTAAGTGCATCATAAGTGAATAAATATAGAGTGTTGTGGGGGCAAGAAGAAGGACCCCCCTCTAACCTAAACTGGATGAGAACTAGGGGAAGCTCTTTGGAGGAAGTGATATCTAAGCTTGACATGAAAGAAATGAGGCAAAGGGAATGAAAACCAGAATTCCAGGCAGAAGAAGTAGTATGTGTAAAAGTAGGTGCAGTGGAAGAGGAAGGTGGGCAACCTTTAGGTGCCTCTTGGGGTATTAGCATAAAATGGGATTTTCTGGTAAGGAGAGAGATTGTTTTCTGCTGTCATTCCAGCAGTACCTGAGAGGTAGCTGGAAAGTAACATATACAATGCGCAGATTTGTTTGGTGGTGGGAAAATCAGTTCATGTAAGGCCGTGAGCTTTTTTTGTGCAGCATATGAATAGATTAGGTCCTGGGTATTGGACTTCTTACCAGTTTGGCCCTAGTATTGATGCAGAGCAGGTAGAAACTGGTGATTACCCCTTCTGGAGACTTGCTCTCACATGGATCAGGCCATTTAGTAAAAGGCCTACCCAGAGCCTAAACATTAACCGAAGGAAAAAAGTATGAGTCCCATACCACAAGACGATACCTAATAATACCAAAAAATGAAAGGCCAGAATGAGTGACTCAGTGCTGCAGGTGAGAAATTCTGGCCAAAGAAATTCAGCTTTCTCTGAATGAAAATTGAGAAAAAAATACCCATGTGTTCTTAACCCTTCTTTTCCCCATCCGGACATAAGAGCTTATACTGTCTTGAGCAAGTACAGTTATTCATTATTCTGTTACAGTGTTAGCAAAGGAGAGGACCATGAGATAGAAGGTGCTGACCACTACATTAAGAGAACAGAAAGTAGATTTTGTTTGAGGGAAAGGAAGGAAGTTGGAGTTCATTCAGTGTTTGAGACCCAGTGGATGCTTGGTTAAAACTATTGGCTCCCTGAGCAGAAATCTTTGAAGTGCAGCCACAGGTTAACTTCATGGTTGCTCTCAACTTGCATGTCATTGGTGATCCCTTGCATGTCATTGGTGATCCCTTGCATGCCATTGCTCTCAACTTGCATGTCATTGGCAGCCTTGCTCCCACGGTTTCCTAGACACCTGCCTCATATCATTATGCACAGATTGTATGCATTTGTCCAGATCTATATTGTAAGGGAAATAAATTATTAAATACAGGTATTGTTGTAAAGCTTACTGTATACGTATGTTTTATAGCCTTAAGTTAGATTATTTGTAGTGTCAATACTGTACTGGACTCATGTTTTGGCTCACATTTTATCTACCTGAGACTGTTTCTTGGAGGTCAGTGGTTGGGTAATGCACACATTTGAAGGTAGAGGACATGTTACAGTTCAGTGTAAAGTGCAGATACGTTCATATTGCCTTCACTTCTTTCAGCACATATAATTTAAAATAGATTACCAAATATAAAAGATCTGTATGCTGAAAACTATAGAAAAAGATCTGTATGCTGAAAACTATAGAAAACTTACAAAGGAAATTGAATAAGACACAAAGAAATGGGAAAACACTCCATGCTCGTGGATTGGAAGAACAAATATTGTTAAAATGTCAGTACTACCCAAAGCACTCTACATATTCAGTGCAATCCCAATCAAAATTGCACCAGCATTCTTCTCAAAGCTAGAACAAACAATCCTAAAATTTGTGTGGAACCACAAAAGACCCCGGATAGCCAAAGTTATGTTGAAAAAGAAAACCAAAGCAGGAGGCATCACAATCCTGGACTTTAGCCTCTACTACAAGGCTGTAATCATCAAGACAGTATGGTATTGTCACAAGAACACATAGACCAATGGGATAGAATAGAGAACCCGGAATTGGACCCACAGACATATGACCAACCAGTCTTTGACAAAGCAGGAAAGAGCATCCAGTGGAAAAAAGACAGTCTCTTTAGCAAATGGTGCTGGGATAACTGGACAGCAATATGCAGAAGAATGAAACTGGACCAGTTGCTTACACCAGACACAAAAATAAACTCAAAATGGATGAAAGACCTAAATGTAAGACAGGAAACCATCAAAAACCCCAGAGGAGAAAACAGGCAACAACCTCTTTGACCTCAGCTGCAGCAATTTCTTGCTTGACACATCTCCAAAGGCAAGGGAAATAAAAGCAAAAATGAACTGTTGGGACCTCATCAAGCTAAAAAGCTTCTGCACTACAAATAAAGCAATCAACAAAAGTAAAAGGCAACCAATGGAATGGGAGAAGATATTTGCAAATAACATATCGGATAAAGGGTTAGTATCCAAAATCTGTAAAGAATGTACCAAACTCAACACCCAAAAAACAAGTAATCCCGTGAAGAAATGGGCAGAAGACATGAATAGACACTTTCCCTAAGAAGACATCCAAATGGCCAACAGACGCATGAAAAGATGCTCAACATCACTCATCATTAGGGAAATGCAAATCAAAACCACATTGAGATACCACCTCACACTGGTCGGAGTGACTAACATTAACAACTCAGGAAACAACAGATGTTGGCAAGGATGTGGAGAAACAGGAACCCTCTTGCACTGTTGGTGGGAATGCAAACTGGTGCAGCCGCTCTGGAAAACAGTGTGGAGATTCCTCAAAAAATTAAGAATAGAACTACCCTACGACCCAACAATAGTGCTACTAGGAATTTATCCAAAAGATACAGGAGTCCTGATTCATAGGGGCACATGTACCCCAATGTTTATAGAAGTACTTTCAACAATAACCAAATTATGGAAAGAGCCCAAATGTACATCCACTGATGAATGGATAAAGAAGATGTGGTTTATACATACAATGGAATACTATTTGGCAATGAGAAAGAATGAAATCCTGCCATTTGCAACAACGTGGTTGGAACTGGAGGGTATTGTGCTAAGTGAAATAAGCCAGTCAAAGAAAGACAAATATCATATGTTTTCACTCATATGTGGAACTTGAGAAACTTAACAGAAGACCTTGGAGGAAGGGAAGGGGAAGAAATAGTTTTAAACAGAGAGGGAGGCAAACCATAAAAGACTCTTAAATACAGAGAACAAACCGTGGGTTGATAGGGGGTGTGGGAGGGGGGAAATGGGTGATGAATATTGAAGAGGGCACTTGTTGGTATGAGCACTGGGCGTTGTATGTAAGTGATGAATCACAGGATTCTACCCCCGAAACCAAGAGCACACTGTATATACACTATGTGTTAGCTAACTTGACAATAAATTATATATGTTTTAAAAAATACAGAATTATACATTTAGCCACATGTATTTTTAATGACCAAGTATTGTGTTCATGTAGTTAGTGATAATAAAAACCAAGTGATTAAAGATGGAAAATAAAGGTAAAATGAAAATGAAATAAAAAATAGATTACTAAATTCTGCTAACGTTATCTCAAGAAATTTTAACATGTATTTACATGTAATCCTCACAATATCCCTTGGAGTTATCCTCATTTTAGAAATGAGTTCCAGGGACTTGCATGTGATCTTGAGAAAACATGACAGACCTGGAACTTCTGATTCCTAACCTAGTAGATTCTACATTGTTCATGTAGGGTTACAAATCCCTATTGGATTTGTTTCTTTTTCCTCTTCTTCTTCTTCTCCTCCTCCTCCTCCTCCTCCTCCTCCTCCTTCTTCTTCTTCGTTGTCATCGTCGTCTTCGTCTTCTTCTTCTTCGTCGTCGTCTTCTTCTTCTTCTTCTTCTTCTTCTTCTTCTTCTTCACTTTGGATGTCTTAGCTGCTCTAACAGTTCACCGTGTTACATCTCTGGTAAGTTTAGAAGTACCTTCCAGACAGCACCTTTGATTGAATTAGAAAAATACAGTTGATTATACCAGTATTGACACAAAGGGGATACTACTGTGTTATTTAATGACTTCATTTTGATTAGTGCTATCTTTATGATGTTGACGGGTCCATTAGCCTTTATTCTCATTGAAAAATTATTTCTAGAAGGTTTGCCTGTCGACCCTAAGATTCACCAACAGATTGTTTTGTTTTGTTTATAATTAAATTATAGTCTTTCAGTATGTATTTTGAGAAATTCTGTTTTTCTGGACTTTAAAGTTCTCTTTAATCCCAGTCCTTCCATTGAATCCTAAATGTTTCCTTCTTCTTTTTAAAGGTGGATTTCATTGACTGGGTAGACAACATGTGGCCGAGGCATTTGAAGGAAAGTCAGACTGAATCAACAAATGCCATCTTGGAGATGCAGTACCCCAAAGTGCAGAAGTAAGTGGCTTTCCCTGCATTTCCTCAGGTACATCACCGGGAAACCAGAGTGATTGCAAGGAATGGTTCCTCCCTTTGGAGCCTTGGTCTGTGTCCTAAATGATCAAAAAGATGAATTCTTTAAACAGATTTCACAGTTCCAGAGGGAAGAGTATATATAACGGTGTCATAACCCACAATTACATAGTTTAAAGAAAATGTGTCGTTCTGGTAACATGATGACGCAGTTGTACTCCTCTTACTGACTGGGAATTGATTATGTGGAAGGTGGGGTGCACAAGGGGAGAGTGTGGTATTGTGGTGGGGCATGCTCTCTTTTTCTCATCGGTGCACTAATGGCTGCTGTTTTTTTTTGGGTCAGGTACTGTCTGATGAGTGTTCGAGGCTGCTATACTGACTTCCATGTGGACTTTGGTGGTACCTCTGTTTGGTATCACATCCATCAAGGGGGAAAGGTACGGTCATAGTTGGGATGGGGGTTGGAATCTGAAGCTGGTTATATGTCTCTGCTTCAGTTCATGCATGCCTCATATACCTAGAAATGAATCTGTTAGGAAATTGTCCCCTATTCTAGAGAGAAACGGTGATTATGTTGACCCTTTTGGCTTGACTTCAGTAGGAATTCGTATTCTTCTAGTCTGCTGTCATAATACCAATATTGGCATACTACTTAGTAAACCTCAGCAGCCTTATTTTTAGATTCCCAAGGCAGAATTCTCCACATGAAGACAAGAAAGTGGTTTTAGGAAGACAAGACAATTTCTCTACGTGGAAGTGCGATAAAGTAGTAGATGGCAACACAAATTTTGTATAGATTCAGGATGAAATCAGCAAATTAGAATCCAAACCACCTTTCCCTATTTTGAAGGCATTGATCTGAAATGTGGCCAGAGGAAGCCTTTAAGTCCTCCCTAAGGATGTGAATAGATTTTGAAAGATTATTCTCATTCGTAAAGAACTGTATTCCAGCTTGTCAGATTGTTTCTGAATGCTGTGTGAGAATGGAAATCTGGGATTAATGTCGGAGGTTTGTAGTATTACGCTCTTATTATTAGTTACCCTTTTTTCCCTTGCTAGAAGTAGATGCGTTTGTGAGAGAAAAGTAGAACCGGAATGAAAACACATAATGCTTTTAAAATGTGAGGTCCTAATTTAGAACAACTATACCTCCAAATCCAAAGTCATTTTGTTTGCTTTGGATCCATTTCAATGGTGTCTCAAGTTTTGTCCTTTTGGTCTTGGTTACTACCCTAGAACAAAGTAAGCTAGGCCTGTCTCTAGAAGATATTGTACCTACTGTATTTCTTAGGACTGTAGAGGCCAGACAGCCAGGGGCAAGTAAGGGACTTCCTAGGTAACAAACTGAATGTCCCTCTTCTCCCTGAGTCCTGGATGGGTTCTGGGTTCTACAGTGAAACTCCAGGGAAGCCCTAAAAGCCATTTCATCAAGTGAAGGACAGAAAATATCTGCTTCCTTGGGGCCTCTAGAATTTCCCAAATGGTCAGGTTCTGCAGGCTAGGAGGACTGCTTGTTGCTCTTCTGCCTGTTGGCCTTAACTTTGTACCTGTTTATCAGTTGAGGGAGACGACTGGGTCATGTCAATGGCTGTTAACAGACTGAAGTTTTTTAACTCACAGGTCTTCTGGCTCATCCCCCCTACAGCCCACAACCTGGAGCTGTACGAGAATTGGCTGCTGTCAGGGAAACAGGGAGACATCTTTCTGGGTGACCGGGTATCAGATTGTCAGCGCATTGAGCTCAAGCAGGGCTATACCTTCGTCATTCCCTCAGGTAAGCAAGATGGGAAAAAATTAGTTGTTTACTCTAGCCACTAGAATTAATGGATTACCACCAAGAGTGGTTGTTGATGCTGGGGTGGACAGAAAACAATAGTGTCCTTTCCTGTCATTATGGATTAGATGGTAAGAATGTGGATTTTTGAAAAAGGCACTGATTTTCCACTAAAATCAGAATTGTCAGTGGTGGCTTCTCACAGAAGGTCTACATTTGGACCGCACATTAGGTCTAGGTAATCAGAATCTCTAAGGATAAGACCTGGTCAGCGGGCAGTATCTAACGTCTGGGTGAAAGAGACCTACTTTCTAAGGGATGTCTATGAAGGCTGGGGTGTAGTAGCATCAGTGATAATTTTTAGGAGGTCACTAGTTACAAAATAAGTATTTACAGCACAGATTTTGAAGTCACAGACCTGTATTAGAATTCTGACACTTGTAAAAAAAAAAAAAAAAGAAGAAGAAGAAGAATTCTGACACTTGTTTACCTGCTAATACCTTGTTGGTCAAATATTTAAACCTCTGTCACATTTTGTTTTGAGGAGTAAATGGAAATACATGTCAGCTCTTGTACTGCACCTTCACAGTAGGTGCTCCTGTAAATAGAAGCAGCATTTGTTAAGCTGACTGTATGCTAAACACTTTACGTGCATTTTCTGATTTAATACTTACTAATAACCATATAAAGTTTAATTTTTATAGAGGATATTGAGGCTGCAAGAGATTAAATAACTTGACCAACCACTAAGTAACAACCAGAGTAAAAAGTAGGACCTAGGAGTATTATACTAGTTCTCTGAGAGAGCCATGTTGTAATGTGTGCTTACAGTCACTACCCTCCATTCCCTTTCTTCTAGGCTGGATTCATGCTGTGTATACTCCTACAGACACATTAGTCTTTGGAGGCAATTTTTTGCATAGTTTCAATATCCCCATGCAATTAAAAATATACAACATTGAAGATCGGACACGGGTAAGTAATTGTATTATGTAACAGTTGGATGTGAAGAGATTAACTCCATTTAAGCCAGATGTTATAACAGATTCACTGGTAGTTTATCTCAAAATTTCAAAATTTTTCTTTGAGTTAAAGTGCAGTGTTAACATTTCAGGGACACTGAGAAAAAAGTTTTAACAAGATCTACCTGCTTATTTTGGGGAACTCTAATTCTTTGAGGTTCTTGATATCTTGGATTTTTATAAGGCTAGAGATAGACATTTGGTAATCTTTTGAGCCATGTTTTTAATATGTATGCTTGTAGAATAACCCAGTGTAATGGGATTCATCAAGTCAAGAGTCAACAACTTTGAGTGCATGTATGTATCTTTATTCTGATTACTGTCTAACATGTGAAATGTTGTACTTTTCTTTTTTAATGTTTATTTATTTTGAGAGAGAATAAGGGAGGGGCAGAGAGAGAATCTCAAGCAGGCTCTGCCCTGTTACTACAGAGCCCGACTCCAGGCTCAATTTCAAGAATTGTGAGATCATGACATGAGCCGAAATCAAGAGTTGGACACTTAACCGACTGAGCCACCCAGGTGCCTCTGTACTTAATAAATAAATGTGCATACAGCTTTTCTCAGCTGGGGTTCCATGAGAGAATTAAGTCTTTTAGAAAATGATATGTGTGTCTTATTCTCTTGGTTTTCTTTCCCTAGGATGTTACATAGCTGATACCATTCTAGATATATAGGAGAAAAAGTTCATTACATGTGGTGGACACCCTCGCAAGAGTTGGCAAACTTTTTCTGAAAAGGATCAGAGAGTGAAATACTTAAACGAATGAGCATGGCTCAAATAAAATAGAATTTTATTTATGGACACTGAAATTTGAATTTCATATAGTTTTCCCATATCCCAAAATGCTCTAATTTTAGGGGTTTTTTTCAGCCATTTAAAAATGTAAAAACATTCTTAGCTCACAGAAAAACAGGCAGCAGACCAAATCCACTAGCTGCTGTTTGTTGGCCAACCCATGTCTTGGGGAAACAGGGCTTAATTCTTTAGCAGAACCCAAGTTGGTGAGGGCTGAATTATATATGATGAAAGTATAGATGTTGTAGACATTAAACAGCAGTTAGAGTATAGAGCCTTTAGAAGGCATGATGTTCTCACCTTGTTCTCAAGTAGTTCAACATAATAATAACAACAACAACAACAACCATGTTGGGGCACCTGGGTAACTCAGTTGGTTAAGCATCTGACTCTTAATATGGGCTCAGGTCATGATCTCAAGAGTTCGTGAAATCGAGCCCCCTCCTCAGGCTCTGCGCTGAGCATGGCGCTTGCTTGGGATTCTTTCTGTCCTCTCTCTGCTCCTCCCCTGCTTGTGCATGCTCTCTCTCTCAAAATAAATAAGTTAAGTTTAATAATAATAATTACAGCCACGTATGTGAATAGAGATTAGCAAATGTGGGGAAATGTTAATAGCTGGTGAATCTTGAAGAATGCTGTAAGCATTCTTAAGCTTTTTGGCAGATTAAAAAAAAAAAAAAAGATAAAACAGGGGGAGGCAAATCAAAAGAGATTCTTAAATACAGAGAACAGACTGAGTGTTGCTGGAGGGGTGGTGGGTGGGGGGGAGGTGGGTTAAATGGGTGACAGGCATTAAAGAGGGCACTTTTCTGAGCACTGGGTGTCAAATGTAAGAGATGAATCACTGGGTTCTACTCCTAAAGCCAAAACTATAGTGTATGTTAACTAACTTGAATATTAAAAAAAAAAAGAAGAAGAAAAAGAGAGAGAGAGAAAGGAAAGAAAAGAAAGAGAGAAAGAGAGAAAGAACTTTTTTAGCAGATTTGAAAGTTTGCAAAGTTAAATTTAAAAAAATCACAATTTGGGACGCCTAGATGGCTCAGTCGGCTAAGCATCTGTTGATTTTGGCTGAGGTCATGACCTCACAGTAGTGAGACTGAGCCCCACATTGGGCTCTGAGCTAAGTGTGGAGCCTGCTTAAGATTCCGTCTCTCCTCCTTTCTCTGTCCCTCCTCTGCTTGCTCTCTCCCTAAAAATAAATAAATAATCACAATTAGTGAAGAAGTTACAGTTTTTAGAAGGAATAGTCATTGACCTGTTTACTGTGAACATGATCAGTTAGCTATTCTGGTGCCTATTTTGAAATATTTATTTTGGTTAGGAGCTATTACACACAACAGTGGTATTGTTCGTGTTCTAGGGATTGCCCCACTTGAATTAAGAAGATACAGTGCTTTTAAAATAAATTTTATAAAAGTAAATTTCTGCTTATTAAGAGTAATGAGGGGTTCCTGGGTGGCTCAGTCAGTTGAGCATCCAACTTCAGCTCAGGTCATGATCTCACAGATCATGGGTTTGAGCCCCATGTCGGGCTGTCAGCATAGAGCCTGGAGCCTGCCTCGGATTCTGGATCTCCCTCTCTCTCTGACCCTCCCTGCTCTCACTCAGTCTGTTTCTCTCTCTCTGAAAGTAAACAAACATTTTAAAAAAAGTAATTAAGCTACAAAAAATAATTAGTAAGTTTGAAATTATAATAATAGTAAAAATAGTTAAAGTTAAAATGTTTCAAAATTATGTAATTTCACAGAATACTCTTATTTAACTCCAAATTATTCTGAGGTAATACCACTTATCTACTGTAAGACTCAATCTGAAAATTAGTTTTTAGAAAGTACTCCCCTTTTTTGGCTAAAAACTATTGTATTATACCCGTGATTTAATTACTTAGTTGCTCAGTTTGAGGGAAGAAAGGGAGAATATGTATATATTCAGTGGCATAGGTGAAATGAGGTACCTTACCTTCACATGGAGTTTCTTACAGACTGTTAAACTTGTAATAACTGATCTTGATTTACCTATCTAATTTTCTAAGACTGTTTTTTGTTTATGAAAAAAATGTCAAATTTCAGTCTAACCACCATATTATTCCATTTTTCCTAAGTATAGCTTAATTCTTTCATTCTCAATAAGGAACTCCTCTGTGTTTCTATAAAATTTCATTGAGTCCCTGCATATGTATGTACAAAGCAATTATTTTTTTATTGCTTTCTACACCAACCTTTTATGTGCCAATACCAGCTGGTATCCAGTTAATATATTACCTTACAAAAATGCAGTGTGTTGTAAATTTAAGACAGTGTTTTTGGTTTCTTTTGCCATGCCAGTGTGGAAATACCATACTATTTACACGAGTGCTGAGGGGCACCTGGGTGGCTCAGTTGGTTAAGCATCCAACTTTGGCTTAGGTCATGATCTCATGGTTTGTGAGTTCAAGCCCCACATTGGTTTCTCTGGTGTCAGCACAGAGCCTGCTTCAGATTCTCTGTCCCCACTGTGTATCTGCTCCTCCCCCGCTCATTCTCTCTCTCTCTCTGTCTCTCCCTCCCTCTCTCCCTCTCTCCCTCTCTCCCTCTCTCCCTCTCTCTCCTCTCTAAATAAATAAACTTTAAATAAACTTGAATGCTGATAATTATTCCACTGGTAGCACTGAAAAGCTCAATTCTGTAAGGTGGATTTTTTAAAAACTCTCTCCCTGCCCCACAAAAAATTTTAGCCCAGTCTTAGAAACTTGATATACTCTGTAGTATCTGGCAACATAGATAAAATATGAGGCAAGTTGGGTATGTGATATCTTGGCTGTTATTAATGCAGTCTGATGAGTTCCAAGTAAAAAATCAAAAGTTTAATGATCTACTATATATTACCTTTTTTTTTTTTACTGTCAGTATTAGCTTTCAACAGAGTCCCAAAGGGCTGTAGAATTTTGGGTTGTCCTGAACTTTTAATAAAGACCCTTCCAGAAAAGTGTTAATACCTGTAAAAGGTGAGCAGAGAGGCCCGTGTATTATATTTAACTTGGGGGCATCTAGTACCTGTTAATTCTTGTGGTCCCCCTCCCACACCTTACCAAAAGTAAATTAGTTTGACCTTTTTTAAGCTCTTACTTATTTTTCAGTAGGCTTTAGGCCCAATGTGGGGCCTGAGATCAAGAGTTGTGTGCTCTACTGACTGAGCGAGCCAGCCACCCCCAATTTGACTTTTAAATAAAGGAGGAAAACCTCTTCTAGTTGTTAAAACTGTAGTTGCTTAAGAGACCTCGATTCAGGGGCACCTGAGTGGCTCAGTTGGTTAAGCATTCGACTCTTGATCTCAGCTCAGGTCTTGATCTCAGGGTTGTGAGTTCAGGCCCTCCATGTTGGGCTCTGCGTTGGGCGTGAAGCCTACTTAGAGAGAGAGAGAGATTCAGAGCCTGGCTCCTCTGAATTGGAAACCTAATGAAAGGTACATACCTCTCCTGCCTTGCAATGAGGAAAGTAACCTCCTCATTCCACAGTCCTGCTCCATGACCTAGTGAAGGATTTTAAAAGTGGCCTGGCATCCAGATTTCCTTGATTCAGGAATACTGCCTGACGTGGAGCTTTGAAAAGGAGATGAGAACGTACTCAGGAGTTGAATATTCAGAACAATCTTAGAAGTATCGTATGGCTTATCCTTTTGAAAGATGTCCTCTCTAAAAGATGATGGCAAAATATATATAGGTTAGTCCCCATTGTTGATCTTCCTTACTGGTTAATCCATGCTGATTTGCCTTTTCTTTGACTATGCTAGATCTAAAGGGCAGTTCTTTTTATTATTATTCAGCTGGAATAATTTCATGCTACTTCTGGAGGACATGAAAAAAAAAAAACTAAAGACAATGGCTGATTAGGCCATGTGGAACAGTAATCTAATTTGTGGACTTGCCCTTTTGGCAGACTACAAAGTACTGTACAGACAAGCTGAGAGTTGACGGTGGGAAAAATACTGTCTTGTGTCCTAGACTAGACAAAGCTTGAGAATGAATCTCTAATTATACTTTTCTATAACTTCAGCTCATGTCCTGTTTTCCATTAGATTCTTTGTTTCCTGGTCTTCTGATTGAGGTTAAAACTGTAGTGAAGGCAAGACTGCTTGGCACGCCTTTATGTCCTAAGAACCCTGAAACCATTTTCTCAAGTGTCTTGTGTCTTACTCTAACACTTTACTTCCTGTCCCACAACTTTTTTTTTTTTTTTAAGAGAGTGAGTGTGAGAGCCAGGGAGAAGAGGCATTGGAGAGAGAGAAAGGGAGGGAGGGGGGGAGGGAGGGAGGGAGAGAGGGAGAGAGAATAAATCTCAAGAGGCTCCACGCCCAATGCAGAGCCCGACATGGGGCTTGATCTCACAAGCCTGGGAACATAACCTCAGCCAAAACCAAGAATTGGCTGCTCAACCCAGGCACCCCCACAACTTCTTTTGATGCTTTCCCAAGACACCTTCTTGGTGGTTCTGAGATACCTTTTAATTTCTAGTGATTGTTTCCCAAGACCAACATTTTTCAGGTTGTCAGATCCACTTAGATTCTTGTTCCAATTGCCACCCTACATTTCAGGTTGACGAGAGAGCATTTTTCCTGGGTTAATCTTTGCAGTGATTCAGTTTGTCTTACTCTCTTTCCTTGAAAATTGTTATCAGCTTGCTTTTTCTCATTGTTTTGTTCCCATGCAGGTTCCAAATAAGTTCCGCTATCCATTCTACTATGAGATGTGTTGGTACGTGTTGGAGCGCTACGTGTACTGCATAACCAACCGCTCCCACCTAACTAAGGAATTTCAAAAAGAGTCCCTCAGTATGGGTAAGTGTTCTGCCTACGTGAACTTACCTGCTTGGGTCTACAAAATTCATTCGTTGGAGCCGAATGTTGTTTACAGCTGATCTCTTACCCAGATGTGAATTATTAGGCAAAATGAAATATCTGGATCTCCTCTTTGTCTGAATTGTTAGTACCTTAGCTCCTTAAGAAAGATGATCACTTTTCTGCTGTGTTTTATTGTATAAAGAGTGGTCTTTGGCAAAGTAAAAACTAAGAACATGCCATCATACTAACTCTTACGGTGTTCCAGGCACTTTACTAAGCAGTGTATATACATTAAATTCTAATCATTACTGATGAGGGTAGGTATTATTATCTCATTTTACAGATGGTGGCATTTAAGTTTCAAGGAGATTAATAAGTGGGAAATAATAACGGTTAATAAGTGGGGAAGGTACAGTTTGAATCAGATTGGTAAGACTCTACAATCTATATCCTTAACCTCTATGCTTTAATGTTTCCCCAACTTCTATCAAGAGAAATATTTTATTGGATGGCAAGATACTTTGTTTTTCTCCTGACTCTCACTGAGATTGGCAGCTTCAAAACTGAGAACAGTGGATGTGATTAGACAAGAGTACTTTCGTTTTCTTTCTTGATTTTTTTAAATGTTTGTTTATTTACTTTGAGAGAGAGGGAGAGAGAAAATCCCAAGCAGGGTTTTTGCTGTCAGCATGGAGCCTGACATGGGGCTTGATCCCAGGAACCATGAGATCATAGCCTGAGCCGAAATCAAGAGCTGGACACTTAACCAACTGAGCCACCCAGGTGCCCCAGGATACTTTCAGTTGTACATTTTTAGGCTGTTTTATACCCTAAGGTGCAGAGGAGCCAACACTGTAATATCTTGTGGTCATATGTTTCATGGAATCTTCAATCTAAACCAGATATTTTTGGGGCGCCTGGGTGGCTCAGTCAGTTGAGTGTCCGATTTCAGCTCAGGTTATGATCTCGCAGTTTGTGAGTTCGAGCCCCGCATCAGGCTCTGTGCTGATGAGCCTGGAGCCTGCTTCGGATTCTGTCTCCCTCTCTGTCCCCACACTTGTGTGCACTCACTCTCTCTCTCTCTCTCTCTCTCTCTCTCTGTCTCTCTCTCAAAAATAAATAAACATTAAGAAAAAAAAAACTAAACCAGATATATTTTTTCTTTGAGGGTTGTTTATATTCTTGTTTGAAAATAAAAAATGGTCGAGTACATGAAAGCAGGATACAGAATTGTGTATGCAGCATAATCCCAGTGCAACTATAGTCGTGCACATATGTGTCAAAAAAGATGGAAAGAAAATACACATCAGTTGTTGAGTTATCTAAGGGCAGAGGGATAAGGGATGACTTCTTTGCACCATCCTATATTTTCTAAATTATGATTATTTTGATTATTTTAATGTTTGTTTATTTCTGAGAGAGAGAGCATATGCAAAAGTGGGAAAGGGGTAGAGAGAGAGGGAGACACAGAATCTGAAGCAGGCTGCAGGCTCTGAGCTCTCAGTGCAGAGCCCGCTGCGGGGCTCGAACCCACGATCCGTGAAATCGTGACTTGAGCTGAAGTCAGACCTTAACTGACTGAGCCACCCAGGCGCCCCTATGTTTTCTAAATTATTACTAGTAAACATACATTACTTTTTTTCCCTTTGGATTGGCTAATTAATTTTTATAGGGTATTTTTAATGTTTGTTTTTGAGAGAGAATGTGCACAGGTGCATGCACACATGAGTGGGGAAGGGGCGGGGGTGGGGGGCAGAGGATCCAAAGCAGGCTCCCTGCTCACAGCAGAGAGCCCAATATGGGGCTTAAACTCACAAACCATGAGATCATGACCCGAGCCAAAGTCAGACACTTAACCAACTGAGCCACCCAAGTGCCCCACCCATATAGTTTTCTTTAAAAAGGGGGGGGTGGCGCCTGGGTGGCTCAGTTGGTTAAGCGTCCGACTTCAGCTCAGGTCATGATCTCGCGGTCCGTGAGTTCGAGCCCCACATTGGGCTCTGCTGACAGCTCAGAGCTTGGAGCCTGTTTCAGATTCTGTGTCTCCCTCTTTCTCTCTCTTCTACCGCTCATGCTCTGTCTCTCTCTCCTCAAAAATAAACGTTAAAAAAGAATTTTTTTTTAAGTTATTTATTTTTGAGAGAGAGCATGTGCGAGTTGGGGAGAGGTGGAGAGAGAGAAAATCCCAAGCAGGCTCCGCACTGCCAGCACAGAGGCTAAGGCGGGGCTCAAACCCATGAACCACAGGACCATGACCTGAGCAGAAGTTAGATGCTCAACTGACTGAGCCACCTGGGTGCCCCCCCTTTTTTAACTTTTTATTCAAATTCCAGTTACTTAACATGCATGGACGATACAGTGATTCAACTCTTCCATATAGCACCCGGTGCTCATCTCAAAAAGCACACTCCTTAATCCCCATCACCTTTTTTAACTCATCCCCTCACCCACCTCCCCTTTGGTAACTAGCTATCAGTTTGTTCTCTATAGTTAGGGTCTGTTTCTTGTATTACTTTCATAACAAAGAACCAATGCACATTTAACAATATTTCTTTCACTAAAACTTTTGACTGTCAGAAATCTTCCCTTTAAAAAATACTTAGCGTGTGGGGTGCCCAGGTGGCTCAGTCGGTTAAGCATCCGACTTCAGCTCAGGTCACGATCTCATGGTTTGTGAGTTTGAGCCCTGCATCGGACTCTGTGCCGACAGCTCAGAGTCTGGAGCCTGCTTCGGATTCTGTGTCTCCCTCTCTCTCTACCCCTTGCCCCTCCCCCCCCAACGTAAATAAACATTAAAAAATTAAAAAGAAATACTCACTTTGTTAGCCATATTGACAGGATTCAATTCCAAAGTTTAATTTTATGGCAAAACTTTCAATAAAACTGCTTTTTAGGGGCACCTGGGTGGCTCAATCAGCTAAGCCTCCAACTCTTGATTTCATCTCAGGTCATGATCTCACAGATTTGTGAGTTTGAGCCCAGCATTGGGCTCGGCACTGACAGTTGAGAACCTGTTTGGGATTCTGTCTCTCTCTCCCTCTCTCTCTCTCTCTGCCCTTACCCCACTCACATGTGCATGTGTGCGCACTCTCTCTCTCTCTCAAAATAAACTTGATTAAAAAAACTGTAAGTATATGCTTCATAATATCTGCCTTTTTGAAGAAAAGTTAATGAAATCACAATCCCAAATTTCAGTTTGGGCTTGAAACTAATTTACAGCCATTTTCAGCTGACTTTTTATAACCTCAGAGCCCCTTCCATGCTACCTGTTTCTCTTGTTGATCACACAGTCAAGTGGCATGTTCTTACTATATTTTTTTTCTTGCTGGCAGATTTGGAGTTAAATGGGTTGGAATCTGGAAATGGGGATGAGGAAGCAGTGGATCGAGAACCAAGGCGCCTGAGCAGTAGGCGCTCTGTCCTCACTAGCCCCGTAGCCAACGGGGTCAACCTGGACTATGACGGACTGGGCAAAACCTGCCGAAGTCTTCCAAGTCTGAAGAAAAGTTTGTCGGGGGACTCATCCTCTGACTCTAGCCGGGGCTCCCACAATGGCCAAGTGTGGGATCCCCAGTGTAGCCCCCGAAAGGACAGGCAGGTGCATCTGACCCATTTTGAGCTTGAAGGCCTTCGCTGTCTTGTAGATAAGTTGGAGTCTCTGCCACTGCACAAGAAATGCGTCCCCACAGGGATAGAAGATGAAGATGCTCTTATTGCCGACGTAAAGGTAAGGTCGGTTATGTCGCATGACAGCCACTGGTCCGGCTGGGGCAGGCAGTCGCTCAGTTCTGAGAGAGAAAGTACAGGAATTCTGGATAATCTGCGGCTCATTCAGAAAGACATTCATGTCTACCTGTGTGTGCTGCACGGTGCTTCAGTTCTCAGGGCGAGGCTAAGTCCCTGTTGCGAAAACACTGACTTCTGTATGTTCAGTTAGGACTTAAATTTAGTCTTAAAAACAGAGATTTCAGACTGATTTTAAAAATAAAGAAGAGCCTAATCTAAGAAAGTATTTGTATTAGGAAATATTACTTAATCAAGTTACCCTCAGATAAAGAGGCCTGTTTCAGAACAAAAGTGGCCAATAGCAATCTCCAGCAACCTCCGCCCAAGCAGACGAGAGAGAAGCTTTGCTGTGCTGGGTGGTGCTGATAGGCTTTGCATATTTAGTTTCGTACTTACCTACTATTAAGACCAAAAAAAAAAAAAAAAATTAAATACATTGGGACAGCTTCTGAGAAAGTGTCATTGTAAACATAATCTGTCCTGGGGCACCAGGCTGGCTCAGTCTCTGGAGTGTGCAACTCTTGATATCGGAGTTGTTAGTTTGAGCCCCATGTTGGGTGTAGAGATTTAAAAAAAAAAACCAAAAGACATAATCTCTCCTATTGCTATGTCCAGTTTCTTCATGTTATATATTTTTCTTTTTCAAGAGGTCTCCCAGTATCAGTATTTTCAGAGCCTAGCCCACCCCTCATGCATTGATCTCAAAGAAATTAGCTTATTTTTAAGGAATCCAGATTTCAGCTGTCTAAATTGGAGGAAGTTCTTTTAAGTCTTTCCTCACAAGTTACCATTAACATGAACACCAAAAAGTATAAACCTGGAAATATCAATTTTCTTTTTAAAATCATCATTTGGAACTACATCTTGGGTGCAAGGCCTGGGAATGTGTAGTAGAAAGCTAGTTCACAATTAGTAATTAAGTATTTATTTTTAAACCCTGTCAGATTATCTTAAGCCACAGAAGAATTTATGTTGAATAATTTTATGTGACCCTAAGGAATATAGGCTGAATATCTGAGTACGTCTTTTCCATTCCTGATTCCTGATTCATGTTTTTCCTTGGCCACTGCTACGGTCTGAAGTGCTTCTGCAAACACCTCAGGAAGAGTTCCAAAGTCTGGGATAGGACCTGAACTGTTTTTTTTCTCTTTTGTTTTTCTTTTTACAACAGACTTTTACATTGTATTTTATTGTTTATGCATCAGTGAAAGGGTGAAAAAATAAAGAGGCTTAAAAAAGTGGTAGCCTGGTTAGATTGGTCCTCTCCAATGGTGATAGAAGCAGGACAGTTGACTTTTTTTTTTTTTAATGTTTGTTTATTTTTGAGAGAGAAAGAGACAGAATGCAAGTGCGTTAGGGACAGACAGAGAGGGAGACACAGAACCTGAAGCGGGCTCCAGGCTCCGAGCTGTCAGCACAGAGCCCAACACGGGGCTCGAACTCACGAGCTGTGAGATCATGATCTGAGCCAAAGTTGGACGCTCAGCCGACGGAGCCACCCAGGTGCCCCAACAGTTGATTTTTCAGTTTGGTTTTACAAGGTTTGTTCTAGAAGAGACAGGTGGCATCATCGTGGCTTGTATTTAGGGGAGGAAATGACAAAGTTCTAGATAAATGTGGTCCTATTTCTATAATGATCAATGTGTAGCAAAACAAACTTCGTCATACTTTTCCAGACTCACAAACTAGATTCCAAACTCACTTTCCACCCTTGAGTGAGCAAAGGACATACACATTTTTTCTTTTCCATTATGATAGGACATATCTATTAATACTTCCTGAGAGTTTGAGTGTAACATCTTTTTTTTTCCTCAGAAGTTTTTTTTATGTGGCTATTCCATAGATACATTTAGGAAACATTAAATTAACTTGCCTGTAGGATCCCTGAAAAGAAAGATTTCTAAGTTTATAGCTCACAGTCTTTTGGCCTGGGCGTCTGTATTTCTGAATTATGAGAAAGAATAGTTATCTTCTCAGTCCTATGGGATTTGACTCCATTGACTCCAGTTACAGGAAGCCTTATTGTAATCCACTAGTCAGCTGTACAAGGTCAAGTGTCATAATAGAACTACACAAACTCCCATAACTGTTAAATAAAGATACTTGAGGCAGAGTGGCAGGGGAAAATGTAGAAAAATTTGGGTCAAATACTAAGCAGAGTAAAAGTATGCGCTGGAAGGGGGGAAATGAGTTAAAAAGAGGTATCTAAAGAGGGCTCTTAGCATTATGAAAAGTGTCTAGAGAGAGCTTCCTTGTGTTTGTCAGGAATCGTGAAAAACATGGCTGCCACCCCGGGCTCAGTCAGAGTGGCACAGAGACCAGAGCCTGAGGAAGGAGTGGTCAGCAGGATGACTAGGAGACTGACAGTGTTTGAATTCTTCCTGCAGGGGCTTGTCTGCACCTTGTTTTGCTTGCCCGATACCATAGTTAAAATGCAGCTGATAGCAGAAGACAACAGACTTAGATACCAGCTATGCAGGTAGTTTAACTTAAGATCAAATGGATTCATTATTCCTGCATTTGACCATTTATATTTAATCTGAGCTTCAGATAATAGTGAGTATAGAGCTTGAATACTTTGAGAATCTGAACATCACCCAAAAGAAAAGAAGCTGTGCATTGGGTAGGTGCCATCACCGCACAGCTGGAGACTGCAGTGCTAGAGAGCTTGGTGCTTGTAGCATAGAAGCCTACACTGCAGTGGAGGACAGCAGCAAGCCGAGTTTACTCTTCCTGCAGAGAGAGGGATTGTTTCTTGTTGCAGCCTGTGTGGCTCTTAGGAAGAACTAGCAGAAGAGATGAGCGCTCTATAGCTATATATCCCTGGAAGAAAAGTCCATTTTAGTGTTGGGGGGAAAGGGCTTTGAAGATTCTAAAATCTTAAATTCTGCATTGTTAAAGAAAGATCGGGGCACCTGAGTGGCTCAGGTCACGATCTCAGGGTTCGTGGGTTCGAGCCCCGCGTCAGGCCCTGTGCTGACAGCTCGGAATCTGGAGCCTGCTTCGGATTCTGTGTCTCCCTCCCTCTCTCTCTGCCCCTCCCCCAGGCATGTTCGTTCATTCCTTCTCTCTCTCTCTCTCTTTCTCAAAAATAAACATTAAAAATTAAAAGAGAGAGAAAGAAAGAAAATAGAATATAAAGTTGGGAGGGGATTAGATAAAAAAAAAAAAAAAAAAAAAAAAACGGGGCATTAAAAACTGTTGACCTGGGGCTCCTGGGTGGCTCAGTCTGTTGAGCATGTTGAGTGTCCAAGTCGTGATTTTGGCTCAGGTCATGTTCTCACAGTCTGAGGGATCAAGTCCCAAGTCACGCTCCTCGCTGAGCATTGAGCTGGCCTGGGATTGATTCATATTCATTCATATTCTCTCTCTCTCTCTCTCTCTCTCTCTCTCTCCCTCTCTCTCTCCCTCTCTCTCTCTC
>NC_064808.1:4415316-4424544 GCF_023721935.1 Panthera uncia | reverse complement strand
AAAAAAAAAAAAGACAGGACTTAGAGCAGTGTCAGTAATACAGTCCCATTAAAGTGAGAGAAAGTCTCTGTGTGCATTGCCGCGGTGCTGGAGAAAGGGGCATGCCAACTGCTGACAGTGGGTCACAGAAAGGTGGTAGGAGTCAGCCTGAAGACTGTTTTTAATCAGAATTTATTGTTTTGTATTTATTTTGGTCATAAAGGAGCTCTTCATATATATACATACATAAAAAGGTTTTAATATATCAATGTATTTGGCTGCCCAACTCAGTGAAACAAATTCAGTGTTGTATACGTATTTACTTTCCTGTTTTCTCTAAGATATTTTGATAAGCTGGGCAAACATGTGACTTGTGGTCAAGATACTAGATCTATGAAAGCTTGTTTTCTCCTCTGTAAAATAACATCTACCTCAATGGGGCTGTTGTGAAATTTAATGATAATGTTAGTAAATATTTAATAAACTATATCACTATTACAGAAAAAAAATCAGATGTCACAAATCTGTGAATAATGCCTGCCTACTCTGTGCCAGAACCGTGCTGAGTGTTGGGGTAAATATGCGCACACGCTGTGGATGAGGCCCTGGAGGGTCTTGCAAGGCAGTGGTGGAGCAGGCATTTCAATAGGCTGAGAAAGTGAGTGTGTCCTAGGTTTGCAGGCACCGTGCATGCCACTAGAGTGCTGCCTGAACACTGAGAAGCTGGGTGTGGATTCTGTCCCGAGGGAAGGAAGTGCCAGTCTTAACTCAGAAGTTAAGGGGGCACCTGGCTGGCTCAGTAGGTAGAGCATGTGGCTCTTGATCTTGGGATTGTGAGTTTGACCCCCACGTTGGTTGTAGAGAGATTGCTTATGAACAAACAAACAAACAAACAGACTTCTACTATGGGCTCCTGGGTGGCTGAGTGGATTGAGCGTCTGACTCTTGATTTCGGCTGAGGTCCTGATCCCCGGGTCATGGGATGGAGCCCTGAGTCTGGTTCCATGCTGAGTGTGAAGCCTGCTTGGGATTCTCTCTCCCTCTCCCTTTGCCCCTTTCTCCCACTCATTGTCTCTTAAAAAAAAAAAAAAAAAAAAAAAAGTTAATAAACTTTCCTGTTAGATGATAAAACAGTATATAAATGACTCTCAGTTTGTGAATTCTAGAATTGTTCTTTGTGGTGCAATAGGCTACTACTGCTGCTCTGAACTAAGATCCTAACATTTTATTTTGTAACCATGATCTAAAAATTTACACTCGGCTCTGCCTCAGGAGTATGATGGAACCAAAAGCAAAGTCATGGTTTCAGGTAGATACAGACACTAATGAGAAATTCGCTTCATCTGACACTTTGGGGGTGACTCTGGCACTAGTTAAAGAGAAGAACTGGTAGAGGATCCACTATAATTAGATCTTAATCCATTAAACTAGATTAGAGGGGGGAAAGGCAATCTGTATAAATAAAACTTCATTTGAAATATAATCCACACATTCTAAGTGGGAAGTTTTATATTTACTCATCAGTTTATTTTTTAAATGTAAACTCTATACCCAACATGGGGCTTGAACTCATGACCCCAAGATCAAGAGTCACATGCTCCACCAACTGAGCCAGCCTGGTACCCCCTAAGAAAAAAGTTTTGAATAATTTAATAGCTACAAGGCATATAAGGTTAGGTTAAAATACATAATAATTCTTCAAAGTGTTATTATATTATTGTGTTATGTAATGTCATGTTCTTACCATCTCTGATCTTTGGTGCCTGTCTTTTATTCTGAATTAATGTCGGGGGTGGGGGGAGGGGGGGGAGGGACTGGCCTCATTTAATAAGCGATTTGGAAGCCCTGTCTGGTTTTTGTCCTTTCCTGGTGGCCCCTCGGGTTTTACTTGCTACAGCTGGTAACATGTTTCTCCTTAGTATTCCATTCTTTATCACCCCTCCAGGTTAGATAGGACTGAGATAAGAACCAGGATTTTCCAAGAAGACCTCTCACACTATTAAGGAGAGCGTTTCAGACATAATAGTCTGATTGAACTTGGTCTTTCAGTCTTAAGATAAAGGGCAAACGAGACGTTTAGGATTAGAATGGCCATAGAAACTTTTTCAGGGAGAGCTCAACCAAAAAGCACAAAACTCCCACCTTTCTTGGTAAACTACTGTAAAAATTGAAATATTTAGCCCCTCCCTGGCAGCAAAGCCCAAGCCCCAAAAAGCATATTAAGCCACTGACTACATCAGAAACTCACTGACACAACTGTCCTGGAAATAAAAAGGTTTCCAGTGGTAAGAGCTAGGTTCTTAGTGGCCTGAGATGTTTATTTCAAAGCAGCTCCTGTAATTTCTGAAAAAAAAGCCAAGTTACAGTTATGAGAGTCTGAAAATTACATAAATCTAGATCCAAAATACAGTACACTGTAGTGAGAGATTGCTTGTTCAGTCCGAGCTTCACCCTGACCGTGAATCAGTGTGTGGAGAGTGTGTGGCACGCATCACTCGAGTAGCTGCCACAAATGGCATCGAGACGTCTGACGGGATACGAGGCTGGCCGCATCATCCAGGGAACATCAAGAATGTGGCAGGCAAAACAAACGACTAGGATAGGAAATGGGCAGGAGTGCTGGTGTCCTGGGGGGAGGGGTAATCTGAGGGGCAGAGTCCCAGGAGACTGGTGGATGTGGAATTGGCAGACACAGATTCAGTGGCTCCTTGCGCTGGTACCAAGGCAGGAGATAAAGCCCCTTGACGCCTTGACCTCAGGTTGTACGTCGGCTAGCTTTACTTGGTCACGATGGAACCGCGGGAAGAGCTGCCTAGACGTTTCGGTTATGGTGGTAGAGTGCCCAGTCGTAACCAGAGGCAGGCATCTGTTGTCGAAGTGGTTGATATTAAACAGACATATGTATTGAATATCTCAGTATTGGTTGAAATGTGTCATTCCTGAAGGTTTTTCTGGAAACATGTATGCTCATTCTGGATTCTGGGCTGGGAGAGCAGCAGTGAGGGCAGGTGAAGCAGGCGGGTGTGTGGGGAAAGAAGGGAAGTTGGAGGAACTCAGCTTGGGTGCCTGGCTCTTGCACAGGCTGAACTTCGGGTGACTCGCTGTTTGCCTGAAGAGCAGGAGAGAGAATTGGGGGGGGGGGGTCAGTGGGCAGGAGTGCCGGCTGTAACAATAAGAAGTGACCCTGAGGGGCAGGGTGTGGACGAAGACAAGGACACTCACGGGCCCAGATGCAGAACGGGTTAAAGCCTTCCCTTTTGCTGGCGCCTTCCGAAGTCGGCCAGAGGGAGCCCTCCGGGGCCGGCCTTGGGTTCTCCTATTGCAGTGGTGGTGGGAGGGAGGAGGCGGGGGCGCGGCCCGGCTCGCCTCCCGGGCAGCCTTTCCTCCAATCACCAGGCCGAGAGCGCCGGCTGAGCACACCCCCTCCCGACTCTGCAGCAGGACGGCTGGGCCCTCTGCCTGGCTCGCTCACTCGAGCTCAGCTCCCCCTCCTGCCATCTTCCGTTGCAAAGCATTTCTGGGAGCTGCATGTGGGTGACGCAGCAGCATTGTTCGCAGGCACAGGAAGCCGCGGCTGAGCTGAAGGGCTCGAGAAGGAGCTCCGAGCACGACACGCTGCTCCCTCTGGGTAGCCTCAAGGGTTATAGCTGGACTGCCCCGCCTGATGTACTTTGGGAGATTCCAGAATTTTCAAGTAAATCAGGATTTTCCTAGAGGCAGAAAACCTAAACTCCTTCAGCACAACTTCCAATACAGAAAACAAAACAAAGACGCTGGGGAAACTTCAACCAAGAGCTTCAGCAGCTCCAGAGCGACGAGAAACGCAAGGTCAGGCGGGTGGGCGGCAAACCCTTTCTGGCTCGGGGTGTGTGTAACTGTAGGGACTTTGTCTCAGCGGAAGAGGCGGAAGAACAGCCTACCAGGGGACTCCGGGACAATGCTCAGGTTACTTGGTGTTGCTCTAGCCGTCATTGCACTTGTTCCCTCTCCTGGTGGGATGTGCTCTTGAATGGGGTCTCTTGGCTTTGGGGAATCCTTTTTCCTTCTCTTCCCAGACGCCCGCTGTTCTCTTCCCCTTCCTGTGATGTGTGGGGTGTGGGCTTGTGTTTGAATGTTCTCCCGAATGCCGGGAGCCTAGATAGGCGTCAGCCTTTCCGCACTCCACCCCCGCTCCCTGTCCCAAACCCCCTCTGGTGAAGAAGGGTGGTGGCTGCTTTATATGGTTTCTTGGAGGGCCTCAACTGGAGTCTGCCTTTTTTGATGAAGCAGGGCGAGTTTGGTTGTCTGGCCCCAACAAAATAAGGCTTGGAAGGAAATCTGCATCTCCCTCCACACCCACACAGACCCCGGTAACAGAGTCGTGTATGTGTGAACAGCTGCCCCCCACCCCCCACGCAGACACAGTTTCTCCACCTACCTTTCCTTATCCCCCACCAAAAATCTTGCAGGTAGATTTAGACTGCTTTTGGTGAACGGTTAGGCTCCTTTTGCTGCTCTTAACCAATTGTGGATCCTTCTGTGAGGTCTGTTTTGCTGAAAGTGGAAAGTCCCTGTTTGTGGACAGCTCAGTGCTCTCCGGGGCGGCAGAGGAAATGGGCAGAGTCCTGCTCCTCAGCAGTAGACATGGGGGAGGGGAACTGTGCACTCCCTCGCACACGTTTTGAATGGACCTGAATTTTTCACCCTAGGGAGATTAGGAGTCCAAACTGGAGCCCAGTCCCAGAGCCTTAGTCCCACGTGGCACCGCACCCCGCCTCTTCACCCCCACGCTGTGCGGTGCTAAACAGGACACTTCAGAATAGGATGTCATAGCAACTTGAAGTAAATAAAACGTCTGCAAATGAAATCAGTTTGGGGGAGGGTGAGAGGCAGCTGGAGACTTGGCAAAGGGGTTCTTCGTAGAGGAGCTTCCCGGGTGTTTTAAAGGGCCTTTCTGAGTCCCAACTTGAATTTGGAGCATGATCCTTGGTAGAGAAGTGCCGCATGCTTCAAAAAGTCCTGGCCTCTAGGCACAGAGCCCACAAGATTATGGAAATGGTTATTAAAGATGGCCTAGGCATGCTTATTGTCCAGGATCAAAGTTGAGTGTTCACTGAAACACTGAAACAGTTAACACCCTGTACACAGTAGGGCAACCTGAAAGGAATCTCGTAACTTGTCTTCTGGATTTGTGTTCTTTTGCTGTTGCCCTTGCTGTAGGGCGCATGAGGTCAGAGGAAGAGGGATTTCGTCTTCTGCTCTAAGGTTCAGGATTCAGAAATTTCTGTCGAAAACATAAAGGCTTGCTTCCAAATAACACTCAACCAGTATGATTCACTTAAGTGGTAGTTTCTTACTGTAGCAGTGTCCTCAAGTCATTCAAACTAGATTGGCTAAAGCCATCAAAACTGTTGCCCCTAAATTGTTCCTGTTCCATTCCAGAATAAAGCCAAATGATTGACTTTGTGTGTGTGTGTGTGTGTGTGTGTGTGTGTGTGTGTGAGAGAGAGAGAGAGAGAGAGAGAGAGAGAGAAAGAGATTAATCGATTGGTTAATTTGAAGTTGGGATTTCTGTAATCAGACTTAGAAGAACAGAGCTCTGGGTTGAATCAAGACATTAAGATTGTTGTTCTGTTCATATTATTAATTAAGTATTAGCCAATCTTTTTTGCCACTTTGCTGAGATCTGCAAAATGAAAGCAGTACTTCTTGATAATTGTCACTGGTGTTGAAAAGTAAGGGGGCAATATAAAGTTTTACTGCCATGTATAGAACTGTGTGCCAAGTAACACTTGTCGCCCCAGAGCTAGTTACTTCAGCATACGTATTAACAGTACAGTGAGTATGCAGGTACGGGGTTGGGAGCAAAGGTAAATTCAAAGTCTCGATAGTACTACAGTAGTTTGAGTTTTCTCTTTCATCTTCAATTTATTTGTTTGGCAGTGAGTCTCTAAATGAAGGGAAAACACAGCTGCCAGCCTGCCCTTCCCATGTCGCTTGTGGGGACTGAGGCTAAGTCTGGATGCTGTTGGGAGTGGTTGGCTCTTTGTTCACCGTGTCCTGCTTTTCTTCCCCCCTCTTCTATCCTATTCTGCCCTTAGATTTTGCTGGAGGAGCTTGCCAACAGCGATCCCAAGTTAGCCCTCACTGGAGTCCCTATAGTACAGTGGCCAAAAAGGGATAAGGTAAGAAACTATTGTTCTTATCTTCAGGCTGCTGAAGCATTTTGCTAGCCGACCATCCCCATTCCGGGAAGAAAAAGAACAACTAGAGGCAGACAGCTTTTGGTGCATTAATATGAACTGACAGAAAATCATTACTCAGTTCTGTTTTAACTCTTAGGTCAGGGTAATTGGCTATCTTTAGAGGTGACTCTGTTAACGGAACTATCAAACCAGAAACCTGCCTCCAGGTTTGGATGCAAAAGTGTGCATTTGTTCACCAGAATGGATCAGTTCCTATCCTTCTGGCCCAGTGATTCGGTCATTTTCAGATATTTTTTAAAACTAGTTAAAATAATTACATACATATTCAAATGGCTGGAGTATTTCTATGATGGCCTGAGTGTACACTCAAGATTCCCCTTCATTTGGATTTTTCAGTATCAAAAAGAGAAGGAAAGGGATCACCTGTAAGCTAATAAATTGTCAGGTATGAATTTTCATGCCTCTTCAGTTAGGTCCTGTGTAATTTTTCCCATATTGTCCTTTGTCAAGGTTATTTATCAAATAAAACGTAAGGGCCCATGGGTCTGGCAAATACGTAGGCTCTTCTTTGGTTTTCCCCGGTTGAAATTTGCAGAGCCATCACATTCCAGGAGTGTTTAGGTGAATAGCTGTGAAAGATGTCTTAAAGAACCACTTCTTACTACCAGGGTGGAGGAGTCCCACTTGGCCTGGGCTTGACCACATGAGACTGCCTCAGAACAGTTTAGGCATCTCTGGCTGTTCAATGTTTTGTGTCAGGAACATGTTTGAGGCACCGCGGAAAAAACTGAAAGACCCAGTCCTTGTTCTTGAAAAGATCACCAGCTGGACAAATACAAGCACTAAAATTTTAAACGTATACCTGAGGGATGTATTTTACTGGAGTGTCTGTTATGTACCAGACTCAGAGTAATAAAGAAATGAGCAAGATTCATCTCGCCCTCAAGTAGTTTATCGTCATCTTTAGGAGTATCTTCTGAGTAGTAATATCCAGGATAGGGAAATATTGGAGGGTCCCTGGAATGACATTTGGTACATAGAAAGCCTCAGGGAGGGGTGAATCTCACAGCTCAGCAGAGTGAGAGGGACGTGACTGAAGTAGATAGCCTGAAGGGACTGGCAAACCTTGTCTTTGAAGGTAATACGTAGGTGATAAGTAGAGTAAAATCAATAAATATTTTAGGTTTCGCAGGCCACGCAGTCTCTGTCGGCAACTTCTCTACTCTGTCATTGCAAGTGAAAGCAGCCATAGACCAGACAGAAAACAAATGAACATCATGGTACTCCAGTCAAATTTCATGTACAAACAGGCAGTGGGCAGATCTGCCCACGGGCCATAGTTTGCCAAGCCTTGTGATCTTATGCCCCCTCCAGTCCTTAAAGCTACTTGATATATTTGACCTCACCGCTTTCTCTTTCTAGCTTAAATTCCCCACCCGGCCAAAGGTGCGGGTTCCTACCATCCCCATCACAAAGCCTCACACTATGAAACCAGCTCCTCGGTTAACACCTGTGAGGCCGGCCGCTGCCTCCCCCATAGTGTCAGGAGCCCGGCGGAGACGAGTGCGCTGTCGAAAATGCAAAGCCTGTGTGCAAGGAGAGTGTGGTGTCTGCCACTACTGCAGGGACATGAAGAAGTTCGGGGGGCCTGGTCGCATGAAGCAGTCGTGTGTCCTTCGGCAGTGCTTGGCAGTAAGTGGTCTGCTGGATACAGAGCTTGGGGGAGGGGTGGTGGTGCCAAAAGGACTGAAACACAGGTAGTAGAGGGTGGTAGAGCCTTCAGAGATGGAAAGGAGAAGTTACTCTCTCTCTCTTTGGCTTGCTTTGTTTTGCCCCATTTCTCTCTGAGTTCAGAAGGAAGATACCTCACACTAAAAATGATCCCATTTAACCTTTCAGCCTTGCTCGCCCAGTTTTCAAATGAGGGAGCAGTGTTTCAAGGGCAAATCACTGCTTCTTGTCCCCTCTTTAACTGGATTAGAAAGGAAGGACCTGGGAGGCCTGGGATAGACTGGGGAAAATAAACTGGTCTCTGTCAGTCTCTAGTTCTCAGCTGGTTCACTCTCCCTATCCTCTTTCTCATCTAGTTTTCCTACCAGAAACCTCTCTTCTCCACCTGGTTTCCTTGCTCCCTAAGTGTTCCCAGGAGAATTAGAGGAAGCAAAGCACTCGTCTTCAGTTAAAGGGAAGCTAAACCGATAAGGATCTAAGTCTGCTCTTTTCTTGGTTTCTGTCTTTGTCCTCTTGTAGCCCAGACTGCCTCACTCAGTCACATGTTCCCTCTGTGGAGAGGTGGATCAAAATGAGGAGACACAGGACTTCGAGAAGAAACTTATGGAATGCTGTATCTGCAACGAGATTGTTCATCCTGGCTGCCTCCAGGTGAGGAGAGGCCAAAGGGGCCCCTAAGGTCTCAGGTACTGAGTGGAGCAGAGGAGGGTGGGAATCCCCGATCTGGACCATCAGCAATGGGCTATGTAGTGGTCTAACATCTGTCCTTGATTCATGGTCTATGCTGTGTGTCAGCCACTGGCTCGACCCTGAGGATAGTCTCGGACACAGAATAATAGTCCCGTTCCCTGCCCTCATGGAGCTTGCGGTCTGGCCTCCATAGAGTGTGTTTGGAGTCCCCAGGCTATCATGGAACTGCCTGGTCTATTTGGGAATGCCTTGTGCCTTTAAGCATCTCTCCTGTGTACTTGACTGTATCTCTGGATGCCAGTTCCTGAAAGATGGTTAGAGTAATAGTATCAGCTAACGTTTAATGAGTGTATCAGGCTTGGTTCACACTTGAGGGCCTTTAAGAAAAAATGATAGAGGTTGTGCCTGGGTGGCTCAATCAGTTAAGCATCTGACTCTTGGTTTTGGCTCAGGTCATGATGTCCCAGATTGGGAGTTCAAGTAAAAAAAAAAAAGAGAAAATGATAGAGGGGCACCTAAGGTGGCTCAGTCGGCTCAGGCTATGATCCCAGGGTCGTGGGATCAAGCCCCGAGTCCAGCTCTGCACAGAACGTGGAGCCTGCTTAAGATTCTTTCCCTCTCTCTCTCCCTCTCTCTCCCCCTC
>NC_064808.1:4399233-4414916 GCF_023721935.1 Panthera uncia | reverse complement strand
CCCCCCCCCCCCCCCCCCCCCCCCCCGCCACTCTTCACCTGCTCATGTGTGCGCTCGCTCACTCTCTCTAAAAAAAATCTTAAAAGGAAAGAAAAAGTGATAGGGAAGCTGATACAGTCTTTAGGAGGTAGCATCAAATCTTTAAGCATGGGCCCTGGGCCTAAGTATGCGCCAGAGCTCCTTAAGTGATACTAATATGTGGCTGGGGTGGACAACCATTGTTTTATATGCATTCTCTTGTTTACATCTTTTAAGATAGCCCTGTGAAGTTGGGTCTGCCCTGTTACTTCATTCTTTAAAGGGCATTGGTGCTGGTACTTTGTCGATTTTTCCAAAGGTGTCAGCTATATCACGACTGCCACCTGGCTGACAATGATTGTAAGATACAGTTAATTGTGAGAAGCAGCTCAATTTTAGAAATATTCAAATGTGAAAAAAATATGCATCATAAGATCAGTAAAATTAAGGTATCCTCTCCATGCTGATAAACGAAGCATTTACTATATGTCAAGCTTTTATCTAAACACATTATTTAACAAGTAATTCATTTAATCCTCACCACACCCTTATAGGAGTATTTATGCGCACTGTACAGTTGAGAACAGAGTCACAGAGACTAGGCTACAGTCTCTGAACCCAAGCAATCATAATTACTATGCCCCACTATCAAGATGAGGTCTGGCACCATTCTGAATAGTGTGGTCAGTTCCTTTAGCAGAGAGGCATGAGATGCTCAAGAAAATAAATGTGTCGGGAAAGATACATATAGAAGTCTGCAGACCCCAGATTGACGCAGACTCTTGGGAATCTCCTCGTGGAATCTAACTTTGATCAAGTAACCAAGAGTGAAGGTGACCGGTCTCCTAGTGGCTAGGAGTGGGGCTGAATGACTCGGTTTTTCTTCCCGATGGGCCGATGTGTTTACAAATGGGTAAAACTTCCAGGTTCTTCCCAACCATGTGGCTGTTATTGTTTGATAAAGGAGCCTTAAGAAACAGGCTTTTTTTTTTTTTTTTTTTTTTAATGAGACAGATTTTTAACATCTCTGTCTTCCTCTAGATGGATGGAGAGGGGTTGCTTAATGAGGAATTGCCAAATTGCTGGGAGTGTCCAAAGTGCTACCAGGAGGACAACTCAGAGAAAGCCCAGGTAAGGAAGCTTTATCCAGACTGCACCGGAGAAGAAAAGAAACGTCCAGCTTAGGGGATGGCTAGAGTCTGTTTGCCTTTGTGTCTTTGTTCGCATGGTTTTTCTGACCGTGGAGATGATTTTGTATTTTGTTTGATAACTTTTTTTCCCCCCTCTTCGGTTAATTATTTGTTTTTCTTTTGTTTGAGTTTCTGTGTTACTGAATATTGTTCCACTTGGGGTCTGCAAATTGCTGAGGTCCTCTTACACTCTGAGACCCTAGAAAAAGGGGCAGCATAGCTAGGCTGTGTGAGGAGGGCAGTGAGGCGAGCACGGTTGCTGCTGAGGAATGAAACTAGAGGGAAGGCAGTGACCTGAGGCAGCTAGTAAATACAGTGGTGTGCCGGAGTTTCCAGTTAAGCGGGCTCACATTTTTGTCCTCTTCACCTTTATGGCCCTACAGAAAACCCTACCCTTGTGCCCTACACAGGCAGCCCCTCCCTGCAAGGGGACCAGTGCCATGACCTTGGTCCTGAGTAGCTGACATTGCTGGCCTGATGGGTAATACCAAAGGGCCAAGAGGACTCTGGTTGATCAGGCCAGGAGGAATAAGACCTGTTGAGACAGAGGAGGCAGCTGGCCTAGTGGCAGCCATCCAGGCCCAGTGGTCTCCTCCAGGCGCATTGCACTGGAGTAGGGACAAGTTTCCTGGTCTGTCTGTTTCTTCCCACTTGGGTACTGAGGTGACTGAATTTTCATTCTATATATCTTTGAAGGGCAGGGATTTCTAGAGTGGACTAGTGCTGAAGTTCTCCTTATCCCAAGTTCTTAAACTAGGGGTTCTTAAACATTTTCTCTTCACTGACGACAGTGGAGGCAGTAGTGGTGGTGTTTGCCTCCCTGCCACAGCAGGTAGGGGGACAGATGCCTCATTTTATCTTTTTTAAGTTTATTTATTTTGAGAGAGAGGGAGAGAGCACATGTGTGCACACAAGTTGGAGAGGGGCAGGGGGTGGGGGGGAGGGAGAGAATCCCCAGCAGACTCCGTGCTGTGAACACAGAGCCTGACGCAGGGCCCGAACCCACGAACCATGAGATCATGACCTGAACCGAAACCAAGAGTCAGATGCTTGACTGACTGAGCCACCCGGGTGCCCCAGGTGGCTGTACGTTAGTATTGCCTTCTTGCATTGTAAAAGCCAAAAGCCAGCACCCACAAGGTAGTCATTCTCTTCCAACCACGGTGCCCTATGAATGTAGAGGAAAGGGAGCAGGCTTGTTGCTGAGGGACAGAAACCATCTCCTTGAGGAAAATGTGAACCACTGCTCACTGATCCCTAGTGGAACACTGGTGCAGCCTCATCACGGCAGCGTCATGGTGGCCCCAGAGGGAGACAAGTGGCGTAGGATGAGGTCGTGGACCTTTATGGAATGTCAGCTTCACTGAACCAAAATTCCTCTTTTTCATCCAGAGTAGATTCCTTTGGAGCAGTGTGGTTCCTCAGAGGTTCTCATTCTCTGCTTTATATTCCATGCAGTTGGTCTCTAAGGGTAGGGTAGGGTGCTGAGTGGAAGAAGCAGCCTGGTGGAGTCCAGCTCAGACACCAGTGGAGCTAAAAGTGGTGTTTACTTCTGTCAGATTCTGCGTTCTAGTTTAAATGGTATATGTAGACTGCTTTTCTTCTACCACAGGCATCTCTCTTCTATCAAAAGCATCTCCTGGGTGAAGGAGTTAAATTAGAGATAGAACTAAAAACGGTCAGATTGCATAGGGGTAAAGTTGTGGCCTCTTTAAAGCATGTCTTTATCCAGAGAATTATAATCCAGAAATTGGGGCAAGAGATGAATAAGGTGGGCTGTGGAATCGTGCAGCCCAAATTTGGATCTCACTCCTCTATACTTGAACACAGACCTTTTTGTCACAGGTAGATTTCCCAAGTGACCTATTTTAAGGGTTTTGTTCTGTAATCAGCTTTCTCAGCACAGACTTGAGCTCGGTTGCTGATCCAGGCAGATTGCAGACTAGACTCTGAGGAGGTGACCACCCTGTAGCATGCAGGTACCCCTTTCCCCATAGACGAGCGGTGATCTGTCTTTTCTCTAGTCTCCTGAGAGCAGTAGTGAGGCTCACCCCGTAAATGTAGAGGGTTTTGGAGAAAGCACTGATGTGGCTTTTTGGGGGCCTGTTTTGCAGAAGCGGAAAATGGAAGAGAGCGATGAAGAATCCGTGCAAGCCAAAGTCCTGCGGCCCCTGCGGAGCTGCGACGAGCCCCTCACGCCCCCGCCTCACTCACCCACTTCTATGCTACAGCTCATCCATGACCCGGTTTCCCCTCGGGGTATGGTGACTCGGTCATCCCCTGGGGCTGGCCCCAGCGACCACCACAGTGCCAGCCGGGATGAGCGCTTCAAACGGCGGCAGTTGCTGCGGCTGCAGGCCACAGAGCGCACCATGGTACGGGAAAAGGAGAACAATCCCAGCGGCAAAAAGGAGCTGTCTGAAGTTGAGAAAGCCAAGATCCGGGGATCGTACCTCACTGTCACGCTACAGAGGCCCACCAAAGAGCTCCACGGGACATCCATTGTGCCCAAGCTGCAGGCCATCACGGCCTCCTCTGCCAACCTTCGCCATTCCCCCCGCGTGCTAGTACAGCACTGCCCAGCCCGAACCCCCCAGCGTGGGGATGAGGAGGGGCTGGGGGGAGAGGAGGAGGAAGAGGAGGAGGAGGAGGAGGAAGATGACAGTGCAGAGGAGGGGGGTGCAGCCAGGCTGAATGGCCGGGGCAGTTGGGCTCAGGATGGAGACGAAAGCTGGATGCAGCGGGAGGTCTGGATGTCTGTCTTCCGCTACCTCAGCCGCAGAGAACTTTGTGAATGTATGCGAGTGTGCAAGACGTGGTATAAATGGTGAGCAGGGATACAGGGATCAGGAATAGGGGTATGGGAGCAGGTGGCAGGTTTTCCATAAGAGAACTGCATGCGTCCTGGCATCTGGAGGCTTGCTGGGTCTTAAAGGATTGAATCCACTCTGTCTGTTCCCTAGACAGTGGGTCCTGTTATATTTGTGGCCAGTCGTGCCTATAGGTGTGGCCCTTCAGGGGAATGTGGCCCTTTGCTTCCTCTCCCTGCTCCGACCTTTCCCATCTCTCTTTTTACTGAACATATGAAACTGATCTGGGGGATGGATTTATATAGTTTGTGCTGAAACTTCAGTCCACGGAGCTGCGACAGTTTTCCCCCTCAAGTAAGCTGCACTCATCACCCATCTGTTGAGAGCCTGTGATGATGTGATAGTCACTGTTATTGGTGACACACATGACTGCTTTTAAGCCCCTGCCTCAATTACCTCTCCATCTAATGAAAGGGGTGGACATGCTTTTCAAAAAATTTGCATGTTTCCACAGTTTTCCAGTTGTTTGTTCTTATCCCAATAAGACCTACCATTTCTTCTCAAAAGGGTGATGCTTGGACCACTGGCATTACCTGGGGTCATGTTAGAAACGCAGATTCTCAGGGTCCGTTTCAATATGGCCTGAGTCAGAGCTTTGGGGGTGGAGCCAAGCAAACTGTTTTTAACACTTTTTCCAGGGGCTTCTGATACACTGCTCTATCATAAGCAGCTTGTTTCTGCCATAGAAGTCTTATGTGCCACTGGTGAAATATTTTCAGTCTTTAAATAAAGACCTCATTCTTTACAAACACTAGTTTTATTTCCCAAATCTGAATTAATATGTGATCTACCCAAATTCTCCTAATATTTTCTCTTTGTAGAGCTAGTGGGCCTGCCTGGCTCTATTCCTCAGTTTCCAGGCTGAGCCACATAAGACTGCCATTATGTGCTGTCTCCCCTTCCCCTGCCAACCAGACTCTGAGCCGGGCTGGGAGGCAGGGGCTGTAAAATATTAAACAGAAGCCTGCATGTTGCAGTGCTATTTGTGGCCTGTGGACTGTAGATTGCAGTGGAAAGGCAGGCCTTTCGCTTTCAGTTCTGGTCTGGGCTGGACCAGAGAATATAAAGATAGCCCTGAGGCAAAAACGCAAGATGGGAAGAAGACTCTCCAGGCCTGATAATAAAGAGCCTCTTTCTGCCTGATACAGTAGTGGGCTCTTTCTAGAGCTTAAAGGAGGACTGACTGTAGATATGCTGAGGAACGCCTGCATCTCAGGCAGCTGGGTATGACTGACAAAGGAGAGAATGAAGGCAAGCCTAAGGCTTCAGGCAGCAGGAAGTCAATTTTTTAAATAATTCCTTATGTACACTTTGGGGAGCCATACCATTTTAATGCACATGAGAGAGTATAGTATACTGTTTGTCATGTGTTCCTAACCACTGCGCTGTATTCCCAGCCCTTCCAAAATAAATCAGTGAACTGGTCAAGTTGCCTACTACTTAACCTGTAGGGCTGCCATAGAGGACAGGCCCTTTTGTCTGAGGATTAAAAAAACAAAAACAAACAAAAAAAAAACCCAGCAGGGCATGATCCTTGTCTGCTTATAGAAGAACCTGGGGAGGGTGACACTCCAGGTGCTCTGTGTTTTCTAGAAGCCTGCAGTACCCTTTGATGGGAGCTCCTCTGACAAGGAGTATCACATTGACGGCTAGTGTTCTCTCCTTCTGTCACAGGTGCTGCGACAAGAGACTTTGGACAAAAATTGACTTGAGTAGGTGTAAGGCTATTGTACCCCAGGCCCTCAGTGGCATCATCAAGAGGCAACCAGTTAGCCTGGACCTCAGTTGGACCAACATCTCCAAAAAACAACTGACGTGGCTCGTCAATAGACTGCCAGGTGAGCAGGCAGGGAAAGCTGAGTTACAGGCAGTGCTTAAAACTGCTTTAGGGCAATTTAGGGCAACAGTCCCATTCCATTGTTGTCTTTCTGCTTAACAAGGGAATTCACCCAGGGCCACCTTAACTGCCAGTCCCCAGGCGGCACCCCAGACTAGCTGGACTAGCCAATCATTGCCCCGGACAATGAAGAGAATGGGTCTTCTCAACACAACCACTGAAGAGATTTGAGTAAGATGTTGCCATGATCAGCCCCTTAGAATGCTTTGTTCCCCTCAGCATTTTGAGGTCTTGGGAAGACAGTGTCTCGCATACTACATTGCTCCTGTAGGAACTAAGTAATTGGTTTTACCACCAAAGCTAGAAGATGTCATATAGGAGACCATAGGAATTTTTGAACTGGATTTCTAGACTGAGAATCCGTTTTACCGTGGTCACATCAGCTCGTCGTTGAGGCTTTGGATGTGCTGATAGAGTATACGATTGCATGTCTGTTTCTTCCCGCTGCAGGACTGAAAGACCTCCTCCTAGCGGGCTGTTCCTGGTCTGCAGTCTCTGCCCTCAGCACCTCCAGCTGCCCCCTTCTCAGGACCCTTGATCTTCGGTGGGCAGTGGGAATCAAGGACCCTCAAATTCGGGACTTGCTGACTCCACCGGCTGATAAACCAGGTGTGCTCTGGGCCTGACTTCTCTGTGGTCACCTGAGGGTAGCTTTGTCTTTCGACAGACTTTGTCCTCAGAAACTAAAAAAGTGTTACAAATGATGCTGTGGATGAGTGCAAATGGAGAACAGAGCAATGGACTCAAGGTTAGCTATTTACAGCCAGTTACCTGCCTGCAGATAAAGGAGGGACTACTCCGTCTCGGGGGTATTGGAGTTTGGGGCCCAGAGAGTATAATCCTGAGGAAGGCCGGGAAGGCTTCATGGTTGAGGTGGAACATTGAAAGCTGTTTGCATTATGGTCTAAAAAAGTGTGGGAGTGTGGAAAGGGGTGGAGCATTCCACACATACCCTTTTGCTCTATAAGTGAGGCATAATCTAGCAGCTGGGAAGAAAGAAAACGTGTCTGGTTTCCTAGAAACTGCCCCCACACACTGCTCACTACAGGCAGGGCTGGGTGTGGGCAGTTCGCTCAACCGCTGCAAGAAGGCCTGGCCAGGAAGGAGCTGAAGCTGCCTGAGGCTTTGGAGCTGGACCAGAGTTAAGAGTTTTGACCTAGGTTCTTTTCTGTGCAGGTCAGGACAATCGCAGCAAGCTCCGGAACATGACTGACTTCCGGCTGGCAGGCCTTGACATCACAGACGCCACACTTCGCCTCATCATTCGCCACATGCCCCTCCTTTCTCGACTCGACCTCAGTCACTGCAGCCACCTGACAGATCAGTCCTCCAATCTGCTCACCGCTGTCGGGTCTTCCACTCGCTACTCCCTCACAGAGCTCAACATGGCAGGTATGCTGCTGTGATGTTTCATGACAGACGGTACCCCGTGCCTCCTGGAGGGCCCAGCCCTCCCTGGAACTTGACCAGTAAAACAATGAAATTGGGTCTGTTGACCGAACTGTGTTAACTCGTTTCCTCACACCTGAACAAGGACATTGATTTCTCGCTCTCTGTTTTAACCGATGGGGGTGGAGGCCCAAGTAGTTGTCAGATGCCTAAGGTCATGGCCAACTGCCAGCCACAGCCTGGTCAGCTTTGCAGTGCAGGGAGTGAGGCATCGGGGGGCACTTCCCGTCTCTGAGCCAGGTAGTTACAAGATACAGAGGGCTTTTGCCGAGCATTTTAAAGGAAAGAGCTGGGGAATCGAGTGGCAGAGTCAGGCGCCTGTGGCAGTATGTACCCAGCATCGTCCTCGTTGTCACTTTCCCCACAGGTTGCAATAAATTGACAGACCAGACCCTGATCTACCTACGGCGCATCGCCAATGTCACCTTGATTGACCTTCGAGGATGTAAGCAGATCACTCGAAAAGCCTGCGAGCACTTCATCTCAGACTTGTCCATCAACAGTCTCTACTGCCTGTCTGACGAGAAGCTGATACAGAAGATCAGCTAAAACACACACAGCCCAGACTGAACAGGAAACCGATCTTCCCCTGACTCCCCAGCCAGGAGAGCCTCTCTCCCCGACCCTGCACGGGCTCTGAGGCCAGCGTCACACTCCCTCTCTGCTCTCCTGTCCCTTGAGCCCTTTCCCTACAGGCTGGGCAGAGAGGGTGGTAGACACCAGGCTTACCTGCCTGCTCCTCTCCCTCCTAAGGAGAAAGGAGTAGCAAGCAAATTGATCCGAATCCGAGGGGAAAGCACAGGCTCTGTGCTGTCAAGGTGCCTGCTCGCTTGCTCGCCTGCCCGCCCGCCCGCTCACTCACCGGCCAGGAGGCCAGGCTCTCAGTTTGGGGTGTCTGTGCAGCCGTCATCTGTGCTGGGCCCTGGGGTCCTTCTCCCCATCCGTGGTCCCCAGCCGTGCCTGGTTCTGAGCAAATTTCCAGGGAAGAAAGCGGCCCTGTCTCCATGGCCAGGTTCTCCTTGTGGTGTCCAGTGCGTGTCTCTCCTCTACCACACTCTCCCCGCGTATGCAGGAGGGGCCGGCAGCAGCCCCGGGAAGGCTAGACCCGTGCCGATCATACTGGTGCTGTTGAGGTGTCTAAAACCTCTCATCCGTGTCCACGCTCTCCCCCTCCCTGTAGCTTGATCCTGTCCGATGCTCGTGGTGGTTCACGTAATGAGGTTACCCCACCCCAGACTTGCCCGCTAGTCTCTACGAGGTCCTTGTTGCACTTATTGGGGTTGAAGCTCTTCAGAGGAGCCGGAACTGTGTACCCCAGGGACACCCCCATTTTATTGCTTCCTAGGCAGATTCTGAGACAGGCACCATCTCCTTGTTCCCCTCCCTCGTTAGCCTCCCACTGCCCTTTCCACATGTTCCTCCTTCCTGCCTGGACAGGACTTTCCCAGGATGCGTGTCCTCAGAGGGAGCAGCCGATATCCCCCGGCTGGGGAGAGCAGAGAGCTGGGCTCGGTCCCACCTGCCTCCCAGCAGGCTCTGGGTCTCCAGTGGGTGTAGCCCCCAGAGCCCAGGCCTGTGTTTAGCCCCAGTGGCTCACTGATCTGGCACCTTGTGGGGGGGAGGGGGGTCCTGCTTTGAAGCCAGTCACCTGCCCTCTGCCTGCAGCCGTGGAAGGGGGTGTGCATGTGCCTCTGTGTGTGTGGCTGAGTGTATTACACGTGTGTGTGGAGGGAGGGAGGGAGGGGAGCATGGTGTCTCCCACCCCACCGCCCTGTGTTGAGCCCCATCAGCTGCCCCCTTTTACTTTGCATTGAACGGCCTGTCCAAAGATCCTCTCTCTAGGGCAGCAGAGAGCTTTTTGCACTTTAAAAAAAAAAAAAAGGAAAGAAAGGTCGGAATTTCTTTTGGGTCAATATTTAAGTGTGTGAGGAGATGCTCAATAGCAGCAGCCTGTGGCAAGAGCTTATAAAGGACGGATGCGGATTTGCACTCTGCTCCCCACCTGTGAGGATAGCGATAGCACAACCTTGCCCCGCCTTCTCGTCCTCCGGCCCCTCCCTTCCTGGCCCCTTTCCTGCAGCCCAGCCTCAGGCTCGCCTCCTCCCAAAACCCTCCGGGGGGAGGAAACCCTACAGGGGAGGGGGAGGGGACGGAGCCCAGGCCCCGGGGGTCTGAAACGTGAGCCACCTTGAGGAGAGACGCCAACTGCACACTCGCCACTTCCAAAGCAATAGAGGCAGAGGGGCCCCCTCTTTGCCACCTAGCCCAGCTTTGACCCTGGCATTGACTGGCCTCCTGAGAGAAAACTGGGTCCTGGTAAGGGGTGGCATTGTGTCTGTTTCTTCCAATCTGCTGATTCTCTTGGCTGCTCCTTAAAAGCAGCAGTCTGCTCCCACGACCCTCTGCCCCTTCCATCGGTCTCCAGGCCCCAGTAACCTGGGGCTGAAACTTTGAGGAAATGCCAGTGACTTATTCCAGAGTGCCTCAGTTAGGGGAACTTCTCTGTAAAGAACCCTGGGTATTGAGCAAAAACCTTATTAATATTATTGTTAATGACCTATAATTGGAAGCTTCCTGCCTTTTTTTGGTTGCTCCTGTGGAAAGTACTGAAAAGATTGTTTTGTTTTGTTGTCTTTTTATAAAAGGGGAGGTGGAGAGACCCCCTCAGAGCAGGGATTGTGCCGGGAGAGTGCCTCTGACTTTGGGACATTTCATCCACAGAAATTTCCAAGCTGATGGTTTGGGTTTTTTGGGGTTTTGGTTTTAATTTTGGTTTGTTTTTGGTTTGGAAAAACAAGCATTTTTACCGTGCACGTAAATTGGTCAGCAGGAAAGGGAGCCCAGGAGTGGCAGCAGTTGGACCTATGCCCTTGCCGGGTTTCCTTTATCTCTGGGACTGGAAGGGGGGAAACGGTTTTTAGAGGTGAGGGTTGGTCCGTGTGGAGGACAGAAATGTCTCTGGGGACAGAGGATCCCGGGAGTCCCATCGCATTTCCTGCAATCTGCTCTGAGATGTGGCCTTGCCAGGAGAGCCTGCCCTCCTCAGACCGCAGGGCCAGACACCCCGCCTCCATCTTTCCGAGCACCGGGGCGAAAAACCACAAAGGAAAGGAAGAAAATTTATATATATATAATATAAAATCACTTGGTGATTAAAAAAATAACTGCTCCATAAATAAAACTCCTAAAGTCACTATGTTTAAAGGGTTTGGTTGTGTTTTTTTGTTTTTCGGAGAAATATTGTAAATATATATTTTTTGTTGCTGATTTAGAGTCAATCTCCAATGTTGTGCTAAAAAATTTAAATTAAATGTAAGCATTAAGGGGGCAAGTCCTGCTATCTCATTTGACACATGGGGGTTATTTTGGGCCAGGGAAGGAGGGAACCTAGTTGGACTTTTGTTTTCTAAACGTTCTCCACTATTGGTTTTAGAAAGAGCAAGGACCTCTTTCCTCTGACACGTGGGAATGGGAGATATTTGTGTAATAAAATTTTTAAAAGACAAAAAAAGAAATAGACTCCGATGGGAAATATTTTGATTTGGGTTTGGGGGGTTGTTTTTTTTGTTTTTTTTTGGGGGGGGGGTTGTTTTGCTTTTTTAATAAAAAGGTTTTAAAAACAAAAACAAAACCAAAACCTTTTCTGCCTTGGTGTGTGTGTGCGTGAAAGAGAAGGTCGTGCAGGCTCTGGTGCTGGAGGCCAAGGTTGCCTGCTTCATTCCTCTGAGCAGAAGCAGCAGAACTGCTATGCGCCTGTAGTACTTGCCTTTTTCTTTTTTTTCTTCTATGACAGCATTACTTGCTTCTAGAAACACCATGATACTTTACTTCATCAAGGTGAACTTTCTGATGGATGTGAAAATGTTAAGTGTGATTACCTGATCCCCTGCAGTCCCCCTTCCTCTCCCACAGTGCTGTCCTGAGAAGGCCTGGGGATTTCTAATCTTGCCATCTCTGGAGATTCGAGGCCAACCTCCATCCACTAAAGCTGCAGAACAGGCCCTTCGACACTGCCTGCTCAAGGTCACCGAGCAAGGTCTGGGCCAGACAGGCTCCAGTCAGCATTTGTCCCACTGCATCCTGCTCCTTCTCATCACTTGGCTTGTTGAGTACGAGCTCGCGGCCTTTAGCCAGTGTGCCAGGTGCTGCCAGCCGACTGCCTCCTCGCCCCGATTGTGGCATCTCAGGAGAGCTGAACCCCCATCTGGGAAGTCCTTCCTCCCACCACTATCTTCAAGGGAGTGGGGAGTCCCTGCCCATCCTATTCCCAAGCTGACAGTTAATGACCATCTACAATTCTGCACATTCTAGAAAAGGACAGGGTCTTGGACAAGGAGCTGATTTCATGTCGGTTTCCTGAGGACGGATATGGATGTGGCCATGTTTGGATGTTGCCAGAGCCGGGGGAGGAACGGTGTCAGTTTTGCGTCCTAGCCATCTCAGAAACCCATCTGCCTCTCGCTTATCTCATCTCTGCCACCCTACTCAAAGCCACCATTGTCTGGAACCTTGACCACAGCATGAGCCTCCCAGCCTCCACTCCAACCCCTGTCCTCCACGTTGCAGCCAGAACATTTTCCTTAAAAGACCGATTTGACTACTTTGATTAAAACCCATTTAGTGTGTTTCTCAGGATAAAGGCCTCAGTTTCCTCACTCAACATTTGCCCTTCCTTCTCCTCTCCACCCATACCTAACTATTCAGTCCACCCTCCTTGGGCCTTTGCCGTTCCCTCAGCTGGTGCACCTGCCTCAGTTTATCTGCTACTTCCTCTGGGAAGCCACCGTCCCTCCTGTTCAAGACTGGGTCATGTGCTCCCACAGTACCCTACTAGCTTTGGGGATGCAGAGGTCATCTCCCCAGCTAGCCGGGAAGCTCCACGAGGACAGAGAGGAGTCTGCGTTGCTCACATCGTCCACGGTGGCTGGTGCAGAGCTTGGCACCTAATAGGTGACGTTCCCAAGAGCTCGGATCCCCAGAGGCCCATCCCTCCCCGGTGCAGTCCATCCGTTGCCATGTTCTCGAACTTCACTTTTTCCATTACCTCATACATCTTTACCCTTCTTTCACGTGCTAATGCCACTAGCCTCTTCGGGGGGGGGGGGGGTGGCTCTATCCAATATAGCCCGCATTCATCTATGAATTAATCTTCCTCAGATGCACACAAAAAACTTATGTAATCCTCCAGGGTCATATCTAAACTCAGTAAACTCATCCTGCTACTGGCATCTGTAAAATGGGAAGCACCATGGTTGGCACACGGTAGGTGCTTCTAACAGACCTTGAACGACAACTTATGTTTAAAATGTTCTACCCTCTGGGCGCCTGGATGGCTCAGTCAGTTAAGTTTCCAACTCTTGGTTTCCCCTCAGGTCACGATCTCGTGGTTCATGGGGTGGAGCCCCACATCAGGGTCTGCAGACAGCATGGAACCTGCTGAGGATTCTGTCTCCCTCTCTCTCTGCCCCTCCCCTGCTCGCTCGTTCTCTGTCCCAAAAGAATAAACGTTAAAAAAAAAAAAAAAAAAAAGATGTGCTACCCTCACTGCAACTATGAAAATCTTCCTTCGAACATCTCTTCTTCCAGAAGCCCTTCCCATTTCCCCTCCGATCAAAAAGGATTAACCCGGACATTCTGTGCCTTTGGCAGGCAACAAGAGTGTAGTAAAAACAGCTGGCACCTAGTGGGCCTTACTATGTGTTGGCCGCTGTTCTAAGCACTTACACGTAGTTACTCCTATAATCCTCACAGCAAGCGTACCATTATTATCGTCATTTTATTTTTTGTTTAATTTATTTGAGAGAAGAGAGGGCATGCGTGTGTGCACGTGCGCACACTCGAGAGGAGGAGTGGGGGGGGGGGGGCAGAGAGAGAGGGAGAGAGAGAGTCCCAAGCAGGCTCGGCAGTGTCAGCGCAGAGCCCCACGTGGGGCTCAGTCTCAGGAACCATGAGGTCATGAGCTGAGCTGAAATCAAGAGTCGGACGCTTAAACAACTGAGCCGGGTACCCAGGCACCCCTATCCTCATTTTAAAGGTGAGCAACTGGGTTATGGATATTGAACAACTTAGCTGAAGCGTCTTGGCTAATAAAACCAACCTTCAGACTAGCCCGAGTCAGTCCTGTCCACCTAGTTCCCTAGCCTCTCTGTGTACACATGATGCCATTTCATTCTCACACCCCAGCCCAGGGGACAGGTGTCCTCATTCTATGCATGACAAAGCCAAAACTCAAGAGGTGAAGTGAGGGCCCTGGGGTCAGCAGCAAAGCTGGGATGTATGTGAACACTGGGCCAGAGACTACTGCCTTTGCTGCAGCTCTCCCGTGCCCCTCTGAGCATCCACCCCTCTCCCGTGGCTCCTCGAACTCCTTGGGTGGGGGTGGGGGGGGGGCCGGGGGTTAGCCTTAAGTAGCTCAACACACCCTCATCTGTACCAGGAATGGTGGGATAAGGGCATTTACTGAGCGTAATGAAAGGTGGGTGTATGGGAGGGGGAGGCAGGACTGACCCCATGGGTAAGTGACCTACACTGTTACAGGGCCCTGTACTCAGGACCCCCACACTCGGTTCCTCAGTTTAATGTTCTGCCATTGCCATCTTGAATTCTTTTTATAATGTTTATTTTTGAGAGAGAGAGAGAGAGAGAGAGAGAGAGAGAGGATCTGAAGCAGGCTCCTCGCTCACAGCGCAGGGCTCGAACTCACAAACCATGAGATCATGACCCAAGCTGAAGTTGGACACTTAACAGACTGAGCCACCCAGGCGTCCCTTTTTTTTAAAACCTTGAAATCTTTTGTTTTCGAGAGAGAGAGAGAGAGCATGAACAGGGGAGGAGCAGAGAGAGAGGGAGACACAGAATCCGAAGCAGACTTCAGGCTCTAGGCTGTCAGCACAGAGCCCGACATGGGGCTCCAACCCATGACCCGTGAGATCACGACCTGAGCCGAAGTTGGACGCTTAACCGACTGAGCGTCCCTTTTTCTTTCTTTCTTCCTTCCTTCCTTTCCCTACTTTCTTCTTTCTTTCTTTCTTTCTCTTTCTCTCTCCCTTTTTCATTCTTTCTCCCTTTCTTTCTCTTTCTCTCTCCCATTTTCCTTCCTTCCTTCTTTCTTCCTTCCTTTCTTTCTATCTTGAAATCTTAATAATTTTTAAACAAGGGGCCCCGCATTTCATTTGCACTATAGGTACAGGTATATAGCTAGTCAGGGGGCGGAGGAGGAGGAACAATCCTAGCTCTCCTCCTCCATCCCAGGCCAGTTCTGTGCTAAGTGCCATTGGGGAGGCAACAGAGTAGGCCTGGCAGTTGCTGGCTGGGGAGACCCGTCCTACCTCCACCTTTCCAGGTACCCAGGCCTGGAAGGAAAAGCTCAGAGCTGACACCCTAGTGGGCAGGAAAGTGAGAGCAGGCACCTGAGTTTGCTCTCAGCCTAGTGCTGTGACCCAGTTTCTGCCTCTGCCAAATAGCCATTCCAGAGAGTTACAGCGGACAGGAAGGTCCAGCTGCCGTCCCCCCCCCCGAGTGTGTCATGAGAGTGCGAAGATGGCAAAACAGAAGGAACAGAAGCAGAAAGAGACACAGAGGGAAAACACCCCCAAATGATCCAGAAAAGGAAAGGCAGAGAAAGAGGGAGAGAAAGGGAAAGGGAAGAAAAGAAATGAGAGAAAAGAGGCCACAGAGGATGCCTAGAGGGAGATCCAAGTGAGGTCCAAATACTCCACATGTGACAATGACCACTCAGCAAGCCATTTCCCCGAGCGCACCACTGCACGCACTGCAACTTCGTTAATCCTCAAAGCAATCCCGTGAGGTCAGGCTGGGAGGGCAAGGCTCAGAGACGTTAAGTAACTGGCCTGGGGCACCCGGCCAGGGCACTACGAGGTGACACTAGCATTCGACCCCAAGTCTTTTCCACACACATCCTCCCTTTCCCGGACACCGCAAGTCCCGCTGGCCACAGCGTGGAGATGACGGGGGTCAGCGTGGCCGCGCTTCGGACACTTACACGCGGGCCAGACGCGTCCAGGGACAAACGCGCTCGGCGCGATCACGGCGTGCTTCAGCGCCAGGAGGAGCAGGGGACGCCGGCGCGCACGCGCGCTAGAGAAGGACGGGTGCGCGGCGCCGCCGAGGCCGGGGAGGGGCGGGGCCACGGGGCAGGCGGGGCGGGGCCACAGGCGGGGGCGGGGCCCCAAGCCGGGCCGCGGCCCGGCCCACAGGCCGGGGCGGGGCGGGCACCCGCCCTTCTCTAGCGCGCGTGCG
>NC_064808.1:4372059-4394233 GCF_023721935.1 Panthera uncia | reverse complement strand
AGCCGCGGGCGCCGAGCGGGGCCAGGCGGGCGGCGGCGCCCGAGGCCGACGGAGCGGCCGGGCCGGGGCCGAGCGCGCCGAGCGGAGCGGAGCCGAGCCGAGCGGCGGGAGAGGCCGCCGCCGCCGCCAAGATGGCGGACCTGGAGGCGGTGCTGGCCGATGTGAGCTACCTGATGGCCATGGAGAAGAGCAAGGCCACGCCGGCCGCGCGCGCCAGCAAGAAGATCCTGCTGCCCGAACCCAGGTGAGGCGGCCGCCGGCCGGGCCCGCTCCCCGAACCCGGAGCCCGCGCGGCCCCAGACCACCCCGCCGCTGGCCCCCGGACCCCCCCCCCCACCCCACCCCAGTGCCCCGTGCCCCGGCCACCGCTCGGGGCTCGGCCACCCCGACCCGACCCCGCGGCCCCAGGCCCAGTGCACCTGAACCCGGGGCTTCCCGGCCCCGCCGGCTCCCGGGGCCGCGCGGTGCCCCCTGCCCCACTGCCTCCCTTCCCTTCGTACACGCTGCCTGCCCTCGCCCCCGGCGGCCCCGCGCTCCTGCCTTCTCCCACAGGGGCCCCGTGCTGCCCTTCATGCCCCTCCCGGCAGCCCCTGGTCCCCGTGGGGTCCCCTCCTCTACCTGCCACCGGCCACCTGGCCTGACTACATCCCCCATCCCTTAGCTTTCCCGACTCCCGGCACCCCGCCTTGGGGCTGCAGCACCCCCACTCCTAGCCCCCTCTCTCTGGTCGACACTTGCGTGAGGTTTTGCGGGAGGTTTTGCGGGAGGCGGCAAGTCTTCCTGGTCTTCCCCCACCCATCGGGAGGGTCCCTGGCTGGGGGGGGGTTTTAAGAGTGCTTGGGGGGCGGGGGGGGGGGGGGGGGGGGGAGCAGGGTGTGGCGCGCGAGCCCCAGCCCAGCGGGGGAGACACCCGCCGCCCCTCTCCCCTCCGATGCCTCCTCTGGCGGCCCTGCGTGTGGTGTCCCGTGGCTGCTGTTTGCCAGAGGATATCCCGGCACCTCTGCAGCAGCTGGACCGCGGCTGCCGCCTCTCCGTGAGACTATTGATGTCACCGCACCCGGTATCAAAGTTGAAACTGTTCAGGATGTAGGCACGTTCTCTTCAGGATATGGACCGTTGCTGAGGTTTGGCCAGCATTTTATGGCTTCTAGAGTGTTTTCCCCTTGCGTGAGCCGCACTGCAACCTGTCAGCAGGTAGGACAGGTACAGTTTTGTCTCCACCGCACGGGTGGGGGAGCAGAAGCCCCGGAGGTGAGCGGCTCGCCCTGTGTCACAGGTAGTCCCGGCTGGCGCCTCGCCACCAGATCGGGGCTTCTGGCTTCCACGTCCACGTCATGGCTACTGCTCAGGCCTGAGCCGGGGCCTGGCTGTTCTGCATCTGCGACAGCTGTGTGCCCACCATGATTGCTCATGCCTGAGAGCTGGCGTGCTGGAAGCCTGGCTGGCCTGGGAACCTGGGCCTGTCCTAGCTGTCATGTGACTTTGGGCAAGTCCCTTCCCCTCCGCTTCTGGGCCTCGGTTTTCTCATCTGTGAAATGTGGGTAGCGTGAAATAAGGGTTGTGACCCCATGGCGTCCTAAGCCTTTGAAGCAGAACGCAAAGCTGTGGGGAGCGCCTTGGCTACCTCTCCAGCACCCTTCTCTGTGCCCTGTTCACTGGGTTTCGGATTGACTGAACACCAGGCCTGGGAGAGGAAAATTGGTCTGCATTTTGAAAAGGCCGTTAGGGCCCGTTTTTTCTAAGACATTTGCAATCAGATTTCTCAAAACAGGAACCAGGCTGACTGTCAGCTGGGGGCTGTCCAGGGAGCAGCGACAGTTAGAACAAAAATGAGTTCAGAAATGACAAAGCCACGAGGGAGGAAACGGGGGGGAGTCAGCCTCTGGGGCTCACAACGGCTCTCCTTGGTGGCTGCGGCCTCGAGACCCTCCTGCAGGTTGGGGCTCTGCAAAGTGTCAGGCAGAACCTTTTCTGGAACTCTCTGTGTTTGGGTAATCTCTCCCCAGAATGCATCGCTCCCGATGGGGCCCCGCCTTGGGTTGGCCCTGCAGGTGTTAGAACCCTGAGAAACGAGATGTTCCTTTTTTCCTGTCCCCTTTACCATCTGTGGTAGTGACGGTGCTGATAGGAACGATGGCGGAAATTATAACAATTTATTATTTATTATGACATCTGTCATCTCAGTTGATCCAAAAACCAACCTGTGAAGTTGGCACGGCCATGCCTCACATGTAAGCGGTTGCTCAGGAAATATCAGGACCGGGTGATGTCTGGAACCAGGCTGTGAGTTTTAGGGGAACAGCAGGAGACCAAGACCCAGGTGTCATGGCTTCTCACAGGGGGTCGCCATCCAGCAGCACAGCGTTGGACAGATGCACCACCGCTGTGAGATGGATAGAGGCTCTCGCAGCGCCTGTCGGTGCCCTGAGGCCAGGCCTCTCCTAACGGAGGACATGCCAGCCTTTGCTTTTATGCTTCGCACACCTGGTGGGTCGGATGCCTCCTGCCCTGGAAGGTCACGATGACCGTGTCTTACATTTGCCTAGCGCTTCCCAGTTTGCAAGCTAGCTTTTACTCCAGCTGATTCTTTCCACAACTGTGGGAGAGCAGGGCCCCGAAGGTGGTATTCTCCCGTTTAATATTTGAAGCAACTGAGGCCCGGGAAGGGGAGGAGACTTAGTCCCAGGGGCGAGCTGGAATTTGAACTCAGGTCTCCGGACCCCCTGCTGTGCTTCATTTCCTCCACACAGCGCTGTACCCCCGCTGCTCTCCCGTCTGGCACCCCTCATCTGGGTCGCCGTGGTCTGGGGGTTGGCCTGGAAGCAGCGGGACACAAGGCCCGGCCCCTGCCCCGTCATCTGGGACAGAATGGAGCCGCTCTGACAAAGCTAGGACGCGGAAGAGGCAGCTCCTGCCTGGGGTCACGTCTTCCCCTCACCCACAAGGTCAGGGTCGGGAAGAATGGCCGTGGTTCGTCCATGACGAGATGCCATTTGGAGACGTTCCCACCTTGGGGTGGTCCGTCTTGGCAGCCTGCCTGCAGCTGGTGCCCAGGTTGTGGCTTGGCCGGGAGCTGGGGCTGGCATCAGCTCTGACTCGTCAGGGCTAGGAACAGGAGCTGTTGGGCAGGCACAGTGCCACTTTGAGTTGGCACAGGGTCCTCCCCTTCTGTCACCCTATAGAATCCGAGGGAACAGACCCATTTCTCGACCTCCTCATGGAAGGAGGCAGTGTTGTGTAGCCGGGAGACAGGAGACCCGGCTTGTGATCCTGCTGCGATCCCAGCATGTCCCTTTTCCTGACTGCACCTGTCTCCGTGTCCCCTTCAGTAAAGCCAGGGCCCGCCCCCCAGGGATGACCTCGCAGTGCTCCTTCAGCCCTCGGGCCTGTGGTCTGTGCTTCTCCCCGATGGAGCTGCTCTCCCTCCACCAGCAGCGGTCCTGTAATTACTGTCATTTGCTTAATATGACCACGGAGGCCGGGTGTAATTAATCTCTGGGCTCCTGGCTCAGGAGCCTCGCTCAGGCGGTCCCGGGAGATGCCCCTGCCCTCCCTGGTGACAGTGGCAGCCCCAGCAGCAGATTGTCGGAGCCGGGTGCCTCTTGCAGCCTCCCATTTTCTCAGCTCTTTCCTGGTCCCTCCCCCACCATGGATTTCCTCCTTCCTGCCCTTTTCTGGCTTCCCTGCCTCCCAGACCGGGCCACTCTTCCTCTGCTTCTTCGTTCCTGTTAACTCTTTGCCTCCAGGACTTCCTGCCCACGATTTGTAGGGGGGGGGGGGGGGGCAGGGAAGGGGTGCAGGGGAAGCTTTCCTCCCTTCCTCCTCCACTTCTCCATCACCAGCAAAACGCTGTTTATTTCCAGCCTTTGTCCCTCACCCAGAACTTTCTACCCCAGCGGTAGCTCTCCTCCTCACTCCCACACCCCGCCAAACAAGGTGATCTTTTCAGCAGTCATTCCCTCTGGGCCTTTGAAGCCCCTCCTTTGCTCAGGAGTGGGTCTCTGGGACGTCTGTTCCCACCTGCGCTCCTCTCCAGGCCATGGGGTTTCGCATTTTTGCCATTAAGTTGCTTGCCCGCCCTCCCGCTGTTCCCTCAGTAAGTGGATTTGAAGGGAGCATGAGCATTATGGGTTGGAATCTGTGCAGGGGAATCTGGGCTCTGTCAAACCAGGAATAACGTGTCCTATTAATGCACGATCAATCCCTAGTAGTAAATTCCCGGTGACGTCAGGTGTAGGCACTCTGCAGCGGCGCTTCCTCCCCGCCCCGGGCACCCAGGGGCTGCGCGCGCACGGCTGGTGCTTCCAGGATATTCTGCTCCTGCCTCGGAGCAAACAGCCAACGCCAGGAGCACGTGAGAGTCTTTGAGGATCGCACAGCCTCCCTCACACCTGCCCCTTCCTCCTGTGGCCCCAAGGGGCCACTGTGCTCTGTTGGTCACATAAGACAGAGAGTTGTACTCAAGTTATCGCTGATCTGTTTCAAGTAAGAGATACTGAAAATGACGTGTTTGGCTGCAGCTTTTTTCTAAATAACATTCCTTCTCTGCATCTCTGCTGCCTCGAAGGGTAGCATCTGTGTTGGCAGAGGAGCAGGGTTTCAGAAGCGGGTTTTCTGGTGTAAAAGTGTTAGCAGCTGTGTCTCTGAGCGGGGCATTCTCTGACTCTGGAGGCCACCCAGGTCGGGGTGGACAGCCCCTTCCTGGGAACCACGGGCCACGGGGCCCCAGAACTTTGTTCTTGGTGCGTTTTAACATAATGGCAGTAAAGTGCAGGGTGTGGTACTCAGGTCATGTTAGCATAGAAGCCGTGACATGTGACAAGGCCGCCAGAGAGCACCCCCCCCCCCCCCCCCCGCACATCCCGCAAGGAGCCACGTTGTGGCCACCGCACTGACTGTTGGGAGCCTGGGTGGCTCGGGCGTTTGCGTGGGGGGGGGGGGGGTGCTTGTGTGCGTGCCACCTAGTGCGCATCTTTTTCTCTTCCCTGGGCTTGGCCTTTCCGGGTGGCCTTCAGGGTTGGTCTTTCCCACTTGGTATGCGGCCCTGTTCTCGAGCTGAGGACACTGAGCCCCAGGGCAAGTCATTGAGAAATATTAATAAGAAGCCCCAGAGGACTTCCTCCTCCTGCTGCCACCTCAGTGCCAGGTTTCCTGGAAATGCCACAGAGGAGCCGCTGCCACAGCCACAGCCTCTGCTCCGCTGGCTTGTTCACTGTCCTCTCCCAGAGCGTGGCTATTCAAGGCGTGGCCGTGCCAGACCCACCAGGCCCTGCCGCCCCCGTGCCATCCTGCACCGTCCTGGGCTTTCGCAACTCTGGCATCCCGGTGACACCCCGGCCTGCCAGGTGCCAGCCGAAGCTGCCCGTAGCCCGCCGGGCTCCCGGGAGAGATGCTACCCGCTGCCCACAGCACTGGCAGTGGACGGAGGGGGAGGCAGCCGGGGTACAAGTCCGGGGTCCTCTGCAGAGGTTGCAGGGGGAGGCCCCTGCCTGGCGAGTCGCCTTTTCTCGGGGAGAGTTGGACATTTTCTGGCTGCTGTCTCCATGTGGGATGCTGGGCAGGCCACTCAGCTTCTAGCCTAGATCTCCTCACCATCAAAACAAAACAAGCGTGTTTGCCCCCAGCCCTTGCTGTCCCTCCTAGTCCGCACGAGCTGCCGTCTGTGACCCTGTGTGGGAGTCGTCTGTGAGGGCCAGGATCGGTCTCTGTGCCACAGAGCAAGGGACCTTGCCTTTCTTCTGAACCATGTGGTTCCAGAAGGCACCGGAAGTTCTCCCCCACAGCCCTCACCCCCTTCCTGCCTGCCTGCCGTCCTGTCACCCCTACCCACACTCCGGGCTGCGGGGGAGGACGCGCTCTCCCCCTCAGTGTCAGGCTTGGCCTGCTCCTGGGAGCAGCTGGGGCCAAAGCGAACAGCCCTGGCCGTAGGCCGCAGGGTCCGGCAGCTCCCTGCCAGACAGGGCAGGCCCTCCTGCCACGGGGCCCTTGCTGCTTCATCAGGGGCTGGTATCAGGTTCTGCCCCCCCCCACCCCCCCACCCCCCACCCCGGGTCCTCAGGCTGATGAGCATGAGTGTGTGAGGCTGGTCTGTGAGCCACTCACCTGGCCCCAGCCCTGGTCAGAGCTCGCCAGTCAGGAGGCCTGGCAGCAGGCGGCACCCTCTGAGGATGTGGGAGGGTGTGGGGCAAAGACCCAAACGAGACCAAACGGCTTATGATCATGTTCTAGAAGAGGTGTGGTCTGGGGGATCCCAGCGGGAGGGCTGCCTCCAGGAGGGGAGCTCTCACAGCAAGGCTGGCGTCTTAGGACAATTCTGCTGTGTCCTCTCAGGCTCTCTATTTTTTTATTTTATGTATTTATTTTATTTTTTTGAGAAATTTTTAAAAGTTTATTTATTTTGAGAGAGAGAGAGAGAGAGAGCGTGCATGCACACACACACACACACCCACACACACGCATGAGGTGGGGAGGGGCAGAGAGAGAGAGGAAGAGAGAATCGCAAGCAGGCTCTGCACTGACAGTGCAGAGCTGGACTCGGGCCTCGATCTCACGAACCGTGAGATCATGACCTGAAACCAAACCAAGAGTCGGTTGCTTAACCGACTGAGCCACCCAGGCGCCCCCTCTCGGGCTTTTCACCTGGCCAGCGCGGTGGTGACAGTTCAGAAATTTGTTGACGTCCTCATTTCACAAGTGGGACAACTGGACGGTTAAAGTCTGTGATTTGGCCTGGCCTCCTCCACGGAGGGGACTTGGGGAGAGCCGTTTGGAACTCAGGCGTGGGTGTCCCCCTGACCGCAAGAGCCAAGGCAGCCAGGGGCCCTTCCCCAGAGAGACTGAGCGCCTGAGGGTCCTTCTGGCGGGGAGGATGCAGGCGTCTGGCTCTCCTGACAACCCAGAGTTGATCGGGGAGCCACGTGCTCCTGTATATCGGACTTGTTGGCCTGGGTGGGGGCAGAAATGCTGCTCTGGGCTCGTCGCCACCCTAGACTCTGCCAGTATCAGGGAGCGGGTGTTGCAGATGAAGGTGACCCAGCCCAGGAGGCCACCACTGCTGCCCGTGCCAGCCTGTATTTGCCACCCGGCGGGAATGTGCCCCATAACACGTTTTTCTAAACTACAGGCTCCCTTGGCCACCAGCCCCATGAGAACAGACAGGAAACCCTAATGCTGTCGCTTTGGGGGCCTTCCATTCAAGGCTTTGCTCAGTCCAATCTTGTGTTTGGATGGGGGGGGGTTGTTTATTTTATTTAGAAAACTTTTTTTTTTCTTTTTAAGGAAGAAAGTGAAGTGCTGTGGGCTGGGAAGAGAGGCGTCCCATGCAGCTCCAGAGGGGGGAGGCGGGGTCTGGCCACCGGTGCCCCACTTTCTGCTCTCTCCTGGGCTGACCCCACAGCAGAGCCGCCGGGAAGGGAGAAGGCTGGGCTGCAGGCTGGCTCCCTCGTCCACGGGCCCTCGGGGAGAGGGCATTTCCCTGGAGGGTCCGGTTCCCAGCCGTTCTGGGGGTCACCGGGTCCTGTGATGGGAAGCGGGGGGTGTTCCCATCACGCTGCCTTCCCTAAGCTGCTGTCAGCCACGCTGGTTCCCAGGAAGCCAGATTGGGGCTCAGGGGGGCTTCCCATCTGGACCTGAAGCATCTGGACATCATCCCTCTTGACTGCAACTGACCTCCATCTGACCACTCACCTCCGTGGGGGATTGACATTTTGTGATTCCCCCGCCCCCCACTTTATTACCTTGTCCATCCCCTTCCATAGACCAAAATGTCCCCAAACACAGGATTTGGGTGCAGACATGGCGTGCCAAGAGCTGAGCCAAGGGGTGGTGAGGATCCAGCCTTCCTGTTCCACCTTACAGGTGAAATCCAGGCACTTGGCCCTTACGGAGCCCCAGGTTCCGAGCCCCTAACTCCTGGCTGCCTGGTCTCAAGACCCTGCCGGCCCTTCGCTGCCTTGCACTGGGCCCTGGCTGCTCTGCTGCACCCCAGCACGCCCCTGGCCTGCCCTCCTGTCCTCCAAAAAGGAGGTCCTAAGCTCTCCCTCACAGGAAATGAGGGGCTCTGGTCTCTGGGCTGCAGGCCCCAGGACAGGTGTCTCTAGTTTCTGCCGTGTGTGAGCACAGAGCGGGCCTTGGAATCAGGCCTCGCCTCCTGAGTGCCTGTGAGTCTCTGTGGGTCCCCTGGGGCTGGGGAGATGTGTTCTTGGTGGTGGCTGGTGGAAATGAGCTGACGTGTGACAGTCGGGAGGGGAGACGGTGGCGGCCTGGGTGAGGACCACATCCTGGCCTCAGAGCCCCTGTCCACTGCAGAGGGCATCCTTGCTTTCCTGAGGGAACCAGCTCTGAAGTGGCCACCACTTCGGCGTGGGGCCACCAAGCCACTGGCCCTCAGCTGGGAGCTCCGCTCTCGTTGGTTGGAGTCGCAGGATAGGGACACGGGAGGGCTGTCCTGGTCATCAGCACCCTTCTTGCTGTTGGAGGAGGTCACGGCATCTTCCAGCCTTCTAGGGTGGGGAAGCAGAGGAGGGAGTCATTTAGATAGCTCTGAATTCTCCTATGTTATCTTGCGTGGCCTTTCCTTGTGTGGCTCAAACTCGAGCGGAAGCCTGGGGGGAGTGGAGCCTGGGCTTCCGCTCAGACCGTCTCAGAAGGAGAGTGCTGAGCAGAAAAGGGCAGGAGTCCCCCCGCCTCCGAGCACAGGCCCAGCGGCTGGGCAGCGTCCGTGGGCCACACTGGCCCTGCCTGGAACGTTCTCACCTCAGACACCTCTCTCGTGGGCCAGACCATTGCAGGCCTGGCCTGCCGTCCCGCTGGCCTGGTCAACTCCTCTGCCTGCCCGATGGCCTGAGCCTGCTCGCACCCAGCCCTGTTTCTTTCCCTTCTTACTGGCCGTCCCTCTAGTGTCTCACTACCCGGGCTTCCTCCTGTGGGGCCTCCAGCGGACTCCACCTTCCCCGGCTGAGCTTCCCAAGCGTCCCTAGCCGAGCTCCCTCCTGCCTGGGATAGCCTCTTGCTCACCTTGGCCGGGTCTTCCCCTGCTTGTCCCCACATCCACCCACCTGCCCTGGGCTTTGCCACCTGTTGACATCCTGTTTGCACGGAGGAACCCAGTGAAGTTCCTCCTCCACACAGCCTCTCGTGATGACCCAGAACACTCTTCCCTTCCTGAGTGGGTCCTGTCAGGCTTTGTCACACACTGTGTCATGTCTTAGAGCCACGCATGCGGAACTTTCCTGCCTGGAGGTCAGGGGTACGTGGTACCTTCCAGTAGAAAACGGCAGCAGACCCTGGTGACCCGCGCTGGGCTCCAAGAGGGATGCAGGGCCACAGAGCCCAGACTTTCTCATTCTGGTCCTCACCAGCTGCGACGTCTTTTGTCGGTGGACTGCCGGTGGCCCCACATATCCTAAGGGCCTTGTGAGCATTGCCTGGGCTCAGGTGTGACTGCGCAGCTTGGTCCCCGGTACAGGCAGCTAAGAGTGTTCCTCAGGAGCCTGAGCCAGTGGAGGCGTGACAGGCAGGCTGGCAGGGCTGGTGTACAGGTGACCCAGGAGCGGGGAGGAGGGGACGGCAAGGTCTGTCTCGGGCACAAAGGATAGCCCCGTGTCGCTTGCCCAGACAGCCCTTGGTGTTGAAGGTGAGCTTTCCGGGTGGGGACCGTTGGGTTGGGCTTTCCATGGTCACAACGGCCAGCCTCTCCCTTGCTGCCCTCCCAAGCAACCCAGGGACAGAGGGGCATGTTTCTAATTCAGATGTTAGGAACACAGGAGCTGGGGCTTGGTTTTTGTTTCGTCTTGCTATTACTGTGTAAAAAACCTGAGATACAATTCACATAACATAAAATTCATCATTTTAAAGAGTGCGGCCCAGTGGGTTTTAGTACAACTCTCAACCTACCTAATTGGGCAGCTCTCACCCTAATTCCAGAACATTTCCATCACCCCCAAGAAGAAACCCCCTACCTGTTGGCAGTCACTCCTCTTCTGTGCCCCAGCCCCTGGCACCCACTAATCTGCTCTCTGTCTCTGTAGATTTGCCTGTTCTGGACATGCGACGTAAGTGGCGTCATAGAACTGGGGGTCTTTTGTGACTCTCTTTTTTTGTCTCGCTGCGTGCTAGGGTTCATCCATGTCGTAGCATTTCCGTATATCAGTGCTTTGTCCCACCTTATGGCCGAGCAGTATTCCGTGGTAAGGATAGGCCCCATTTTGGTTACCCATCATCTGCTGATGGTGAGGCCCGGCTTTTTAGGCCCCATTTTGGTTACCCATCATCTGCTGATGGTGAGGCCCGGCTTTTGAGGTTTGGCCAGGTTCCCGAAGCCAGCATGAGGCAGTACTGGGACCGGACTTCTGAGCAGCCACCTGCTGGCCACCCTAGCTGTTGGGGACAGAGCCCAGGTGGGCAGGCCCGGACTGGTAGTTTGCCTTCTTGGAGGGAACAGTGACATTCTGGATCCCGGGGGGAAGAGGCAGGGCCAGCAGGCCTGGCAGGAGCCCCGGGGGCTCCGGCTCACTGAGGGCACCCCCCCCCCCCCCCCGCTGTCTTTCAGCATCCGAAGCGTCATGCAGAAGTACCTGGAAGACCGGGGCGAGGTGACCTTTGAGAAGATCTTCTCCCAGAAGCTGGGTGAGTACGAGGTCTGCCAGCCCCAAGGACTTCCCGCCACCGTCCAGCTGCCCCGGGCCTGGGGCGAGGGGGCAGGAGGACCCTGAGGCCGCTCTCCTGCCCCCACCCCAGCCGGCTGGCCTCTGTTCCCTCCCTGGAGGTCTGGCCTCCCATCTGATGGGGCAGGGTTGGGTTGTGACGGGAGCGTCCCCCGGGGATGGTGACCCACTGTGCCTCCCAGCCCCTGGCGGTCAGCCCTGGGAGCCCCGTGAAGGGGGTGGGGGCCCAGCAGTCTTCCAGGGCGGCCGGGGAAGTTCCTCCTTTGGGTTTTTGTTTTTGAGAGTTGCAGCTTCCCCTTGGCGCAGGCACAGCTGCTGCGGGGCCGTTGGTAGAGCTGACAGGAAGGGGCGGGGCCCTTCCTGTGGCGCCTGCCGAGCTGTGGTCTCCCGCCCCCGCCCCCATGGGCCCTCTTTGAGAGCAACCTGCTTCAGCGGCCCCTCGAGCCTCCTCCTCCTCCAGTGCCCTGGTTTTACAGTGCCGCTGCTGCAGCACTGGCCCACGGGGCGAGGTTGGGTTGGGGTGGTTCCCGGGAAGCAGGCTTCAGGCACACACAGCTCTGGTTCGGCCTTCCTGAGAGGAGAGCAGGATCTCAGCTCTGAAGTGGGAGTGGCCTGGCCTGGCCTGGCAGGACCAGGCACTGGAAGTCAGTGTTGGGGAGCCAGTGCGTCAAAAAGCACAGCTTGGGTCGGCCCCCTGCCTGTGCTGTGTGACCTTGGGCGCGTGGCTTTACCTCTCTGAGCCTGTTGGTGTCCTCACCTAGGAATTAGGACTCAGAAGCCTTGCTGCCCGGGACTGTTGGAAGGCCAGATGAGTTGGCCTCAGTGAAAGCCCCTTGCCCACTGGGAAACCCAGGTCACGAGTGACTCAAAGGCCAGGCCGCCTTTACCAGGAGTGACGGCTGTGTGCTGTGCCGGAGGTGTCCAGGCAGTGCCCCCAAAGAGGCATGGAAGCTATCTAGTGCGAGACTGGTCACCCATGTCAGGCTGGAGGGAATGGGGACTGCCCTTACTTCCCCCTTGCTCTCCAGGGCTGCTCTGGGGCCGGGCCTCGGGCCCCCATTCCCTGGGAGGGGTGAGGCCTGGGAGCCCTTCCCATAGCCTGTCCCGCCTCTTACTTTCCCCAGTGGCCTCGTGCCCTTCGAGGCCCCACCCCCTGGCCTGTCTTTCCCAGCGCCTCCCAGCGGGTAGTAGAGCCGAACCTTCTACTGACAGGCCTCCGCCGGTGGCCCACCTGACAGGCCTCCGCCGGTGTGTTTCTGCAGCTGTTCCTCAGGGCTGCTGTGAGAATCGGCCAGATACAGCGGGGGCACGATATGGGGCGTCCAGGGAGAGGGACGTGGGTCCCTTGGGAGGCTGCCCTCCTCCTGCCCGCCATGCTCTGGCCTGACCCAGGTGGCTCTGCACCCACACAGCCCGCCCAGTGGGGTGCGGTGCAGGCCCTAGACGGCAGGGAGAGGGCGGGGAGCCGGAGTCAGCCTCTGCTTCGCCAGAGCGCCCGGAGCACCCATCACGTTCCAGCTGACATCTGGGGTTCTGGGAGACGGGCACCCCTCAACCCGAAACTGAGAATCTTCAGCTGGTGACAGCTTTGGGGGCCGCCTCGTCCTGTCCCTGCCTGGGGCAGAGACCACCTCGGCTGCCTCCTTGGCCAGTTCTGCCCAGGGAGCCCCAAGCCCACGCCGCCCGCCCTGATGGGAAGGCCAGAGAGGGGCGTGGCCCCGTGTGACCCAACACACTTGCTTTCAGGGTACCTGCTCTTCCGAGACTTCTGCCTGAAACACCTAGAGGAGGCCAAGCCGTTGGTGGAGTTCTATGAGGAGGTGAGGCCCCCGCTGCCTGCAGAGAGGGGAGAAGGTTGGGCTGCTTTCGTTCAGTCTCTAAGATGCCTGCTATCGGTGCCTCTGTGTCACCCGTGGGGATCTTGTCCTCTAGATCAAGAAATACGAGAAGCTGGAGACAGAGGAGGAGCGCTTGGCTCGCAGCCGGGAGGTCTTCGACACCTACATCATGAAGGAGCTGCTGGCCTGCTCACACGTGAGTGCCGCGGCCAGCCCGTCCCTAGGTCTAGACCCCAGCGCCGGCCCAGAGCGGCCTGGGGTGTGGGCAGGGATGCAGGGGCCCTGCAGAGGATTCACAGCCACCTCTGTCTTCTGCAGCCCTTCTCGAAAAGTGCCACTGAGCACGTCCAGGGCCACCTGGTGAAGAAGCAGGTTCCTCCGGATCTCTTCCAGGTGCGTGCTGGGCTTATCCCCGCTGCCTCCCTGCCCAGCCAGGGGCACCCTGGGACCGTTGAGGTCACGGAGCCTGGCCGGCTCCCAGTCTGGCTCAGTCACCAACCTCCAGCTTCTCCCCTTAGCCATACATTGAAGAGATTTGTCAGAACCTCCGAGGGGATGTGTTCCAGAAATTCATCGAGAGGTGAGAGCAGAGCATATGCGGGAGGGGCAGGGGAGGAAGAGGCAGCTCTGAGAAGGGGTGTGGATGGTGTGGAGGAGAGAATCCAGGCAGGCGGGTGCCTGGGCCCCGCCAACGGCCCCATGCAGGGACTCCTGAGAAGTGGGACAGGCTCCTAGCCACCACCTCCTCCACAGTCCCACCCTGTCCTTCTTAGTGCCAGGCATCTCCGAGCCCCAGGGGATTCTCCGGGGTGTGAAGGACCACCTAAGTGTCATTCCTTCTCATGGACTGTTGAGCACCTTGCTGGGCCCATCTATGCTGAGAAGCGTCAGGGTGGCACAAAAGGACACACCGTCTTCTCCTGTGGCCCCCGTGGCCAGAGCTGGCCTGGTGGGTGGGAGTTGCAGGCAGATTTCAGCGTAATGTGAGCAACAGCTTTCTTAGGGTCCCAGCTGCCAGGCAACGGAGGGGGAGTGTCACGGGGTGAGTGCTGCGTCACTAGAGGTGTACAAGCAGGGATGAGATGAGCATTGTCAGCGATACAGTGGGAGGAAGTCCAGGTCAGACCGGAGGTCCTCTTTTCTAAGCTTATCTGAAACCCACTTGGGCCAGCGCTACTCCCGGGAGTCCAGGAGAGGACAGCTGAGGTTCGGGACCCCAGACAATGGCAGTGGTGTGGGGTAGGCTCGCACCCAGCATCATTTTGCCCACTTTCTGAAGTTCATCTGAGCCCTGGTTCTTCTCTTACAGCGATAAATTCACACGATTTTGCCAGTGGAAGAATGTGGAGCTCAACATCCATGTGAGTGGGCCGGGTGGGCATGGAAGACTGCTCCCTCCCTTCCACCCTTCCCAGGGAGCTGGGCACCGAAGCTCGGCCAGGGCTGGGCGGGTCAGGGGAGCCTGCCCTTCAGCCCCCAGGGCGGTGGCTGTGGGCTCGGTGCCAGGATCCCAGTGAGGGTGGCTCAGGGCAGGTAAGTGCATGGCGAGGGTGGTCCCGGGCCTGGGACTGGCCCCCCCGCTGCCTGGGTGTCTCTGCCCTGGGTGCTCTGACCCTGCTTGTTGCCGCCCCACAGCTGACCATGAACGACTTCAGCGTGCACCGCATCATCGGACGAGGGGGCTTCGGCGAGGTCTATGGGTGCCGGAAGGCCGACACGGGCAAGATGTGAGCGCCAGCTCAGCCAGTGTCGAGTGGGATGCCTGAGGGAGGGGAGGGCCCCCTGGGGGTGTGCATGGAAGAGCCGTGAGGGGATCGGGGCCCCCAGGTCCTACGCGGGCAGGTCTCTGCAGAGGCTACTGTCTCCCCCCTTTCCGTGTTGGTGCTGCCGCCCCCCACAGGCCCCCAGAGGCCCCGCCTCACCAGTACTCTCTCCTGCCTTCTGTCTTGCCTCGTCTCAGTGTCCAGTTCTCACCGCAAGAGCCCTGAGGGCTTGCCCCCCCCCCGCCCCCCATGGACCGCCCCCCCAGACACAGCCCTGGGCTCTGCGCCGAAGGGGGGTGGGGGCCGGCCGGCCCCCCCGGCCCCCCCCCCCCCCCCCCCGCCCTTCCCACCAGGTACGCCATGAAGTGTCTGGATAAGAAGCGCATCAAGATGAAGCAGGGGGAGACCCTGGCCCTGAACGAGCGCATCATGCTGTCCCTCGTCAGCACTGGGGTGAGCCAGGAGGGCCCGGGCGGGTCACTGCAGCAGCCTCAGGTCCCGGAACCGTGCTCGGCCTCTGCTGACCTGGCCTCCCATGCCCTCCCAGGACTGCCCGTTCATCGTGTGCATGTCGTACGCATTCCACACGCCGGACAAGCTCAGCTTCATCCTCGATCTCATGAACGGTGAGTGCGCGGCCTGGCCCCCTGGTGGGCCGCGGGGCTGGGGGCTGGGACGGGCAGCTGAGCGCCACCCTGCGGGGCTGCCTCCCTCAGGCGGGGACCTGCACTACCACCTGTCCCAGCACGGGGTTTTCTCCGAGGCCGACATGCGCTTCTACGCGGCCGAGATCATCCTGGGCCTGGAGCACATGCACAACCGCTTCGTTGTCTATCGGGACCTGAAGGTGAGGCTCTGCCCCGCCCTCCCCTCCGCGCCACTGGCCCGCCTGGCCCACAGCGGTGGCGTTCTGGGACAGAGTCGGCTGGCTGCTCCCTTCTTCCCCGGCCCCCCTACCCAGCCATTTTCTGGACTCCAGTTGCAACTGGGGAAAGGAGGGGAAGACCCCACCCGGGGCCTTGTCCCTGGACACCCACAACACTCCAGGGTGAGGACAGTGACCTAGCTGGCATCTTGCCTGGCCAGGCCCTGTCCTGAGTCACCCTTGAGGCTGCTCACTGGGCTTCCCCCACAGCCAGCCAACATCCTTCTGGACGAGCACGGTCACGTGCGCATCTCAGACCTCGGCCTGGCCTGCGACTTCTCCAAGAAGAAGCCCCACGCCAGCGTGTGAGTGCCCGGCCCCCCACTCTCCCTTCCCGCACCCTCCGCCAGACTCTCTCATGGCCTCCTTGCTCCCACAGGGGCACCCACGGGTACATGGCCCCTGAGGTCCTGCAGAAGGGCGTGGCCTACGATAGCAGCGCCGACTGGTTCTCCCTGGGCTGCATGCTTTTCAAGTTGCTGCGGGGGTGAGTGGGCCCTCCCCGGCCGGCGGGTGGGACGGGACAGGGAAGAGCTCATCCCTAGTCCAGGTAGGTGTCTAGGGGAGGGGGGCTACAGCTGCCTGGGTGTCAGGGCGGCACCATCCCTGGCTTTGGATGAGGATCGTTGTCGCTCCCTGCCTCGGTTTCCCCATTCCTATCCTCTGACCTTGTGCTTCTTGCCCAGGCACAGCCCCTTTCGGCAGCACAAGACCAAAGATAAGCACGAGATTGACCGCATGACATTGACGATGGTGAGTGTAGGGAGGCTGGGTGGAGTCCATGGGGGGCGGTCACCGTGGGGATGGGGTCTCCTGTGCGTGTCAGGGTCATGGATTCTTGGTTCTCACCAAATAACAACAAACTTGGGCCACTCATCCTTACTCTGGCCTCCTGCCCCAGAGGCTTCCCATCCCTGTGTTGTCAGAACAAATGTGCCCGTTGGGGCAAATGAGGAAGCTGGGCCCTGTCTTTCCCTGTGCCGGGGGCCAGGTCCCATCCTCGGACCCTGCCAGTGTCCACTCCTCCCCGCAGGCTGTGGAGCTGCCCGACTCCTTCTCCCCCGAGCTCCGTTCCTTGCTGGAGGGGCTGCTGCAGAGGGATGTCAACCGGAGACTGGGCTGCCTGGGTCGAGGGTGAGTGCCCGGGACCAGGGCCAACTGTCTCAGGCCCTCCCTCCCAGGCCCTGGGTACTTGGGCATGCTGCTAGGCTAGCCTGAGGATGAGGGCTGTGTCCCGTCACTGGAGCCCCCTCCTGGTGCCAGCCTCTTTTGAGGGGTTCACGGGTTGGGAGATGGCCAGCCCCATCCAGTGTTCTCAGGGGACGGGGCTGCCTGGCGCACAGCTGCCGGAGCTGCTGGGGGACCGGCTTCCAGAAGGGCCCCTGTAACAAACGCGGCGGTGATAATGATGATGGCAACAGCTTTTTGTGTTTATTAAGCATTTACTAAGTTGTTGGGCACGATGTCGCAAGACTTACAAATGTGAAAACTCCCAACGGCCCTATGATGTGGGGACCGTTCTCCCCATTTTCGAGATGAGGAAACAGGCTGAGGTTTAAGGAACCTTCCCGGGGTGGCAGAGCCAGAGAATGGCTGGCTGTAGCAGGAGTTAGCCTGGGCCACCTGCTCCGGCGCCCAGGCTTCGCCCCCGCCTGATGACCCACATCTCCCCACAGGGCCCAGGAGGTAAAGGAGAGCCCCTTCTTCCGCTCCTTGGACTGGCAGATGGTCTTCTTGCAGAAGGTACCAGCCTGGGGCAGGGCCAGGCGGGCGCCCTGTAGCCCCTGCCTGGTGCTGATGCCCCGCCTGTGCTCTGCTGCAGTACCCTCCCCCGCTGATACCCCCTCGAGGGGAGGTGAACGCTGCTGACGCCTTCGACATTGGCTCCTTTGACGAGGAGGACACAAAAGGAATCAAGGTACCGGGCCCGGCCTGGCCTCTCACATGAGCCCTGATCCTGGCCTGCAGGGCTCTGTCAGCCGCTGGGCCTCAGGCTCCTCCTCCCCAAACGTGCCTGGGAGGGTGGGGGGCCGTGTGAGACCAGACCCCCCCCCCCCGCCCCCCCTGCCTGGGAGCCCTGGGGCTGGGCAGGCCTGTGGCTGATGGATGGATGTCCCTGCCCCGTCTACTCGCTGAAGTTGCTGGACAGTGACCAGGAACTCTACCGCAACTTCCCCCTCACCATCTCGGAGCGGTGGCAGCAGGAGGTGGCGGAGACGGTCTTCGACACCATCAATGCCGAGACCGACCGGCTGGAGGCCCGCAAGAAAACCAAAAACAAGCAGTTGGGCCACGAGGAAGGTGAGGGTTCGTAGCTGCCGTGGGCGCCCACCGGGCAGCTTGGAGATGAGAAATCGGCTCAGGCTTCGGAAGGCCACCGAGGCCAGCGGGTGGCCGAGCCCAGGATCCGGCCCCGGGCGGGCCGGGCTGAGCGCGCCTCTCACTCTCTCGCGGCAGACTACGCCCTGGGCAAGGACTGCATCATGCATGGCTACATGGCCAAGATGGGCAACCCCTTCCTGACGCAGTGGCAGAGGCGGTACTTCTACTTGTTCCCCAACCGGCTGGAGTGGCGGGGCGAGGGCGAGGCCCCGGTAAGGAGCGGGCCGGAGCCCGCGGGCGCCGGAGGCGGGGTGAGTGCCCGGGCCGCCAGCCCGCGCCGCATCCTCACCGCCCCTGCCCGCCCCTCCCGCCCGCCCTGCAGCAGAGCCTGCTGACCATGGAGGAGATCCAGTCTGTGGAGGAGACGCAGATCAAGGAGCGGAAGTGCCTCCTTCTCAAGATCCGCGGCGGCAAACAGTTTGTGCTGCAGTGCGACGTGAGTGGGGCCAGGGGCCGGCGGCGGGGGGTGGGGCGGGCTGGGAAGGGAGCCTCGGGCACCCAGGCCCCCCACCCCCCCCCCCCGGCTGACGGCCCCGGGTGCCCGCAGAGCGACCCTGAGCTGGTGCAGTGGAAGAAGGAGCTTCGGGACGCGTACCGCGAGGCCCAGCAGCTGGTGCAGCGCGTGCCCAAGATGAAGAACAAGCCGCGCTCGCCCGTGGTGGAGCTGAGCAAGGTGCCGCTGGTCCAGCGCGGCAGTGCCAACGGCCTCTGACCCGCCCGCCTTTTATAAACCTCTAATTTATTTTGTCGAATTTTTATTATTTGTTTTCCCGCAAAGCGGAAAAGGTTTTATTTTGTAATTATTGTGATTTCCTGTGGCCCCAGCCTGGCCCAGCCCCCAGGGGGGGCCCGCTTGCCTTGGCTCCTGCTGCCACCGACCCAGCCACTGTCCGGCCGCCCTCACCCCGACGCTCCAGGGGCCTCCCCTCCCAGTGTCTTCCTGTGGGTGGGAGCAGGGGGCGGGGGGGGGGAGGGGAGCAGCAGCCCCTGCAGCCCTCCTGGCCCTTCTCCAGGGACGATGCCGCACCGCGTTGTGTCCCCTCAGGCTCTGTGCCCACAGCACAGCGGGGTGGCCCAGCGTCCCCCACCCCAGGGGAGGCCGCAGCACAGGGATACTACTTGAATTTTCCCACCGAAGCCCCTCCTGTGACAGGGGCACAGTCCTGCACTGTCCTGTCCTCCAGCCAGTCGGTGGAGGAGGGGCCCATTATCTCCCTGACCCCAGGGCCCGGCCACAGTGACTCGAGCTCTTGTGCCCCTGCCCAGGAAGAGCCCCTGTATCACTGGCCGCCTCCATTCCCACATTGCCTGGACACTGAGGGACTCTGGCATTGGCAGCAGGTGCGGCTGCCCTCCCTGCGGTCCCCCCCTCCCTCCCCCGCCGCCGAGCGCCCAGGCTCAGGGACCACAGAAAGGCAGCTGTGGGTTGTGTCACACTGGCCTAGCCTGGCCCTGAGGTCCCCCGCCCCCCCTGGGCTGGGCGAGGCCTCATCTGCCCGGGACCATAGGTGGCCAGCCTTGACGGGCCGGGCAGCACAGTGAGAGGGGCCAGGCGGGGCCAGCCCTCGCCACCCTGGGCTGGTCAGTGTGCCCCCCCCCCCCCCTGGGCTGTCCAGCCCCATAGCCCCACGTCCCGTCAGTGCCACTGCCCACAGGGCGCCACCCTGCCCGCCGCATGCCCCCTTGTGCCAGTCGCGCTGCCGTGTGTGGTGTCGCGCCCCCTCCCCCTGGGGCTGGGTTGGTGCACCCTCCCTTCCCATCTACTCCCGGGGGCGCTCCTTTGCCGATTTTTGAATGTGATTTTAAAGAGTGGAAAATGAGACTATGCGTTTTTATAAAAAATGGTGCCTGACTTGACCGTGTCCGATTCTTTTGTGCCCAGTGACCATTTTCAGCCGCCGCTGGGCTAGGGCCTGAGGGGAGAGGGTATTGGTGGGGCCAGGTCCCCTCTGCTGCCACAGCGGGCATCAGGGCCAGCCTGCCTTGGCCCAGTCCCTCCCCGGGGTAGGGCGGGGGGCTCCACGCCTCCTCTCCCGCCCCACCGGCTCATCCTCCCACACAAGGGGAAGCAGGAAGAGGGGCTTGGTGTCACATCTGGACTGATCGGCCGAGCACCTCAGCTCGCCAGGCATTGTGCTGAGGACACCCTTCGGGCAGTCAGGCACCTCTGCCCTTGGGGTCACGCAGTAGCCTCTGGGCCCTTGGACCGCTCTGGCTTTGGCCTTCCCTCTTGCCCCGCTGTGCAGCCCCCCAGTAGGGGTTCCTGCGGCCTGAGGGATCCCCTAGCATTTGGTCTCTACCCGGAGGCTCTGCTCAACCTCATTTTCCCCACATACTTGCCCTACAGGCCCCTGTGTGGTGATGCTGGTTGCTGCCCCTTGCGTGCTGGACTCTGCTGGGCAGGGCTGAGGGGCCCACAGCCAGAGCACAGCACGGCAGGTGGAGAAGGAAGGCTGCTGGGGGTAGAGGCTGAGACTTGGGAGGGAAAGGCCTTTGAGCTAGGCCTGCAGCACTGGGGTGGGGTGTTGGGGAGGATGTTCCTGATGGAGGAAACGGCCAGGCAGTCAGGAATGCCTCAGGTTGGTAGGAGCACTGTGGGAAGGAGCCAGCCCGGGAGGCCCTGAACACTAGGCTAATCCTGGCCCAGAGCCCAGCGTGCACTTAGTGATGAAGTTGGAAATGGACGTGGGGTCTGAACTTGGCTAGGCTCTGGGAAGTCCCTTGAAGGCTCTGGACAAGCTGCATGATGAGGGCCGGCTGTAGAACAAGTCACTGATTTCCCAGCACATGATGCATGGAGGGAGGCAAAGGATAGGAGGCAGGGAGGCCAGATGGGAAGAACATTGCCCACCAGGAATGGGCTGCACTTGGGGACGAGAGAGGTAGGAGTCTGAAAGGGCACACAGGGAGGTCTGGGGCATGCTCAGCCTTAAAACAGGCAGTGAGTGCAGCTTGGGGAAAGAGGGTGAATGTGACCAGATCTGGTTTTAGTAATGCTAATGGGATAGCATGGGACACCAGGCATAGAGATGTCCCATGAGAGTCCCATGATGACTGATGAAATGCAGTCCTCCGGGTGGCATCAGGGTGATTAGAAACAGGCTTTCAGGTAGGGAGAAAGAAGCCCGACTTGGGGGTTGAGAGGGAGAAGGGGTCCTGGAAAAGGGTTGAGAAGACAATGGAATTAGGATTCACAGGCTGGTGGGGAGTTGTGTTCAAGACTGCAGAAATCAGGAGAGGCTGGGCCTGAGAAGTGCTGTTAGATTTGGGTTGAAAAGGTTGGGAGAGGGAGGAGCCCCTTTCAAAAAAGGTGGAGGTGAGAGAGGGCTGCGGCGGGGTGGCCAGCAGGGCCTGATGTAGAGTTCCGGACCTTCAGACGCCTTTGAACTGCTAGAGAACCAAGGACATCACAGTGACCCGACAATACCACAGGGTGGGGTGGCCAAGTGATCCCAGATAGCACAGGAGCCACCTGGCCCCAGTGAGAGGGCAGGGTGAAAATGGCAACCTGACCCTCCCAGCCCAGAGATTCAGCTCAAACTTCTAGGTTAGAATACGTAGTCAGTCATTTTACAAACCGGGAGACTGAGACCAGAGGATCAGCCTTGGCCAAGCCTGGCGGCTGCCTCACCATCCACCAACACCAGATCCCAGCCTAAGTCTAGGGTAACAGTGCCAGAGTTCAGGCGGCTAGCTGAGGCCTGCACCCTAGTTCCGGTGTGGGTTGAGGGACCGGCCCTGATTTCGAAACTCTCCTTCCTTTCCTGACACTGGCAGCAAAGTGCAGCCTCTGCAAAAGGGATCTGTGCGGTGGGTGAAGGCAGCCATTTACGGTGGGCAGTCCACCAGGAGAGGTCTGACTCCAGCCAGGCCCACTGCCCCCACTCCCCAGTACTCTCATCCCTGACTGCGGTGCCCCCGCGGGGCGTCTCCCCGCATGGCTGGGCCCAGCCCATGGTGTGGCGACCACTAAACACTGGCCTAGGTCCCTGGGGAAGGTGCTTTACGCTAAGCTGGCCAGCAGTTAGGGACATCTCGGAGGCGACGGCAAAGGAAGCCAGGCTCCCCCAGCTCACCCGCCCTTACAGGCATAGTCGGTACCCGCGGCGGGTAGGAAAACCCGGGAACGGGCGGACGGCAGCGGGACAAACGCAGATAACCCAAGGACAGGAGGACCACTGCCCGCTGAGCACGCACGCGCACATGCGTGCGCACGTCCCGGGGGCCCAAGCTCCGCCCCTGATTGAACCGCCCCGCCCCCGGACTCCCTCCTTCCTTTTCCGGACCCGCAACCCGGGTCTGAGCTGGACCTGGGGCGCCCCCTGCAGGCTGAGGGCGGAGCCGTAGTCAGGCCCAGCCCGCCAGCCCGCCAGCCCGCCAGCCCGCCCCTCGCAGACCCAGGCCCGGCTGAGGCCAGGGTCCCGCAGACGCGGGCCCCGGCTCCTTCCCCGGCGCGCGCGGCTGCCAAGGTGACTGGGCAGCGACCACCCCCCCCGCCGGCCCCCCGCGCGCGCGCGGGCCCGGCTGCGGTCGCCATGGCTGCGGGAGGCAAGGGGTCGCGCGGCCCGACGCCCCGCCCCGCCCCAGCGAGCCCCGCCCGCG
>NC_064808.1:4309485-4367059 GCF_023721935.1 Panthera uncia | reverse complement strand
AGCGAGCCCCGCCCGCGCGGCCCGCCCTCCACGCCGCCAGCGCCGTAGCCGCCGCTGCCGCTACAGCCGCGGGGCGCGGGGGCTGCGGTGGGCGCAACTCCGCGCGGCGCGGACTGGAGGCGAGGGGGCCGCGCCAGGCCCGAAGCCGAGGCGGGGCTGGGCCGCCCCCGCCGCGCCCGCCCTCCCTCCCGGGATGCGGTGCTGAAGCCCAGCATGGCCGGCCCGGGCCCCACCTTCCCGCTGCACCGTCTCGTCTGGGCGAACCGGCACCGCGAACTGGAGGCCGCGCTCCACAGCCGCCAGGTGAGGCCCACCGGGCACCCGGGCCGTCCTCCGGGCCGCCCACCCAAAGCCAGGTCTCCGTCCTGGAGGCCGCCAGGCCTGATCCGAAGCCCGGGTCACCTGCCCCTCTCGCTTGAGCCACTGGCCTCCGCTTCCAGCGCTGGGCCTTGCCCAGCCCGTCTCCCCGCTTCACATTGCATCCAGCCCCCGAATTCGCGCCACATCACCCCTGAGCCAGGCCGAGAGCCAGCAGCCTGGTTCTGGCCCCCAGGCTCTTCCCACCTGCCCCCTCCCCTTTCCTATTAGGACACGCAGGCCATCCTCTGCCATTTCCATGGTCTGTCTGCTATCTTTATTTCCCACAATGACTCCCAACCAGGTTCAGCCTAGTGGCCTTCTTGCTTCTCCTTACTTGCCCTGTGCTGAGTGTCCCATCTCTCCCAGCACGACATTGAACAGGAGGACCCCCGGGGGCGCACTCCCCTGGAGCTGGCTGTGTCCCTGGGGAACCTGGAGTCCGTGAGAGTGCTCCTTCGACACAATGCCAATGTGGGCAAAGAGAGCTGCCAGGGCTGGGCAGGTACTACAGAGGGCAGAGGGGCTCCCCCGAGGCTGGCAGTGGGGTTGGTGCGGCAGCGAGCGGTCAGGCCTGGGGCCGTTGGTGAGCTCCCCCCCAGCAGCCCGGTGCCCCTAGTCCTGCAGGAGGCGGTCAGCACCGGGGACCCGGAGATGGTGCAGCTGGTGCTCCAGTACCGGGACTACCAGAGGGCCACACAGAGGCTGGCTGGCATTCCAGAATTGCTCAGCAAGCTCCGCCAGGTACAGCAGGGTGCACAGGTGTGGCCAGTAGGGAGGGGTAGGGTGCCACGTCAAGGGGCCATGACGACTACACGGGGGTCCCTCGGGTCACCTACTCGGTGTGTGCAGCCTGTTTTCCCAATGCTGTAGACGACATCCCTCTCTCGACTGCAGCCCGGGGTTGTGTAGGAAAGACAGGAGTCCAGGCCCACATGGGTGACATCAGGCCCTGTGGGAGGAAAGCCGTGGCCAACGACATCCCGGGTCCCTCATACCAGAAGTCTCTGCAGAGCTTTAGATGTGGGCCTCCTGGTGAATGCATATTTCCTGGAGGGAGAGTTTCATCTGACCAGCGGGTGTGGCCTGGTACCCCGGAGTACCTGTCCGCCCTCCTCAAGCATGAAGAAGCCTGGCTGGGAGGGCACCCTACCTCGTGGCCCCCACCCCAGGGGCAGGCCCAGATCAGTGATGAGGACTCTGGGACCCAGGGGGAGCAGAAGTTCCCCCAGGGCCCCTCAGCAGGCTAGTGGCCAGGTGGAGACTGACCTCCAGGTCCCAGATACTTACCATCTGATTATTCCAAGACCTTTTTAGGGCCCCACTTAGCCCACCCTTTGCTGGGTGGGGTTTGGTTGTGGTGGGGGCATGTCTGGGACATAGCAGCACTTTAAGACTTGCTGAGGGGCTGGGCTCCCAGAAGGGGCTATAGACAAGGAGCCCCCCAGGCCCGCTGGTCCCTGGCACCAGGCACACCCTGACAGGTGCTCTGGTCTATCCCAGGCCCCCGATTTCTACGTGGAAATGAAGTGGGAGTTCACCAGCTGGGGTGAGTGAGGACCTCTTGGCTTCCCGGGGGCCGGGGAGGGGAGATTTGGGAAAGAACCCTGGTGACCTCCACACCCCCTGCAGTGCCCCTCGTGTCCAAGATGTGCCCAAGTGACGTGTACCGAGTGTGGAAGCGGGGCGAGAGCCTGCGGGTGGACACCAGTCTCCTGGGCTTTGAGCACATGACCTGGCAGCGCGGCCGGCGGAGCTTTATCTTCAAGGGCCAGGGTGAGCTGTGGGGGACTCACCGCGGGCACGCGGCAGGCCAGAGCAGCCCAGGTTCTCCCGTGGCTCGTGAGGGCAGTGCCCTTCTTCTCTGCTTCCCAGGTGTAGAAACAGAGGTTGAGGGCGGAGGGGACCCGGGGGCTGGGGCCTCACCCACTTAGCAGCAGGTGGCTGAGGGCACCGTGGCGGCCCTTTCCCCACTGTCTGCGGCCCAGCACTGACGTGTCCCCCTCACACACCCGTTCCGGCTGGCAGAGGCGGGAGCCTTGGTGATGGAAGTGGACCACGACCGGCAGGTGGTGCACACCGAGACGCTGGGGCTCGCCCTGCACGAGCCGGAAGCGCTGCTGGCCGCCATGCGGCCCACTGAAGAGCACGTGGCCAGCCGTCTCACCTCTCCTATCGTCTCCACCCACCTGGACACTCGAAATGTGGCCTTCGAGAGGTCAGTTGGAGCCCGGCCGCACCGTAGGTGGTGCCCTTGAGGCTCCGGGCTCGGGCCTCTGGGAGGCTGGGCCACCCACAGAGGCTGCTCAGATGGGGGCGGGGGTCGCCGCGGGCCCAGCGGCTCGCTCAGACCCCCTGTGGCAACCTTCGGGGCCCTGCATGGCTGTCCGTGGGCAGAGGAGGCTGGGTCGGGGTCCCCAGCGCCTTCACTTCTGGCCTCACGTGTTTTCCCATAACAACAGGGGTTTAGGCTGTGGCTCAGGGCGCTGTGTGCCCCAGTGTTGGTTTCTCAGTAGGATGGCTGTTTCTGGGCCAGAGTCCTTTGTGGGTAGTAGCTGAGGAATCTGACCCTACCGGCCCGGCTGTTCTCGCTGACGACGTATGTCCCAGTTCCAGGAACAGACTTCAGGACTACCTTAAAAAACAGACAGGCAAACGGCTTAATTGGAATACAGTTTTATACACCATACAGCGCAGCGGTTTTTAGTGTGTTCACAGATAGGCACCTATCCCCACAGTTGACTTTAGAACATTGTTCTCACCCCAAAAAGAAATTCTTTAGCTACCAACTCCAGTGCCTGGAGCCCCCGACCTCCTCAGCGCTAGGCAGCCAGTGATTGACCGTCCCTGCAGATTTGCTTATCCTGGACTTTCAGATGCATGGAATCCTACACTAGGGCGTCTTTTGTGACTTCGTTCACCGAGCAGGGTGTTTTCCAAGTTCATCCAGGTTGTAGCGTGTGACCACTTCATTCCTTCTACGGCTGTCCATCGTATGGCTATGCCACATTTCGTTTATGGATTCATCTACTGACAGACAGTAGGATTGCTTCCGTCTTTTGCCTCTTATGAATAATGCTCCTGGAAACATCAGTACGCGAGTTTTTGTGTGGACATAAGCTTTTATTTCTCTCCGGTGTATGCCTCGGAGTGGAATTGCTGGGTCACATGGTAACTGGATGTTTAACTGTTTGTGGAACTGCCAGACCCTTTACCGAGGGGGCTGCAGCATTTTACACACACACACACACACACACACACACACACACACACACACCGTGTATGAGGGTTCTGGTTTCTTCACGTCCTCACCAACACTTGATGTTCGTTTATTTATTTTTGGATTATAACCACCGTGGTGGTGGATGTGAGAAGTGGTATCTCATTGTGGCTTTGATTTGCATTTCCTTAACGATCAGTGATACTGAGCACCTTTTCATGTGCTTATTAGCCATCTGTATATCTTCTTTGGAGAAGTGTCTGTTCAGATCCTTTGCGCATTTTAACAATTGGGTTATCTTTCTAAAAAAAAAATACATATATATATGTATATATATATATACATATATATATATATGTATGTTTATTTTGAGAGAGAGGAGAGAGAGAGAGCACGAGCAGGGGAGGGGTAGAGACGGAGGGAAGGAGGGAGGGAGAGAGAATCCCAAGCAGGCTCTGCACTGTCAGCGCAGAGCCCGACGCAGGGCTCAAACTCACGAATGTGAGATCATGACCTGAGCTGAAATCAAGAGTCAGATGCTTAACCAGTTGAGCCACCTAGGTGCCCCAACAATTGGGTTATCTTTTTATCATTGAGTTGCAAGAGTTCTTTACATACTCCAGATGTACATCCCTCATCAGGTACGTGATTTACAAATATTTCCTCCCATCTTATGGGCTGACTTTTCACATGTCTTGATGGTGTCCTTTCAAGCACAGGTTTTTAATTTTCACGAGATCCGATGCATCTGTTGTTTCCTTTGTCACCTGTGCTTCTACCATCACGCATCTACCAATATTTGACTTTGTCAAATCCAAAGTCACAAAGATTTTCCCCTGTGTTTTCTTCTGAAAGTTTTATACTTTTTTTTTTTTTTAATGTTTATTTATTTTTGAGACAGAGAGAGACAGAGCATGAACGGGGAGGGTCAGAGAGAGAGGGAGTCACAGAATCCGAAGCAGGCTCCAGGCTCCGAGCCGTCAGCCCAGAGCCTGACGCGGGGCTCGAACTCACGGACCGTGAGATCATGACCTGAGCCGAAGTCGGACGCTTAACCGACTGAGCCACCCAGGCGCCCCGTATACTTTTTAGTTCTTACTTCTGACCCATTTTGAATTCATATTTGTGGGTGGTAAGGGTCCGACTTCATTCTTTTAGAGGTGACGATCCACTTGTCCCAGCACCGTGTGTTCAAGAGACTGTTCTTTCCCCATTGAATGGTCTTGGCACGCCTGTGGAAAATCAATTGACTCTTCATTCCATTCTGTTGATTTCTGTCGGTCCTTGTGCTGGTGCCACACTGCCTTAATTAAGCGCTGCCTCGTGGTAAGTTTTGAAATTGGGAAGTGTGTGTCTTTTGACTTTGTTCTTCTTTCTCACGATTATTTTGGGTCTTCTGGGTCCCTTGCAATTTCACCTGAATTCCAGATTCAGTCTGTCAATTTCTACAAAGAAGCCAGGTGGGATTCTGATAGGGTTTGCGCTGAATCTGTAACTCAGCTTGCAGAGTACTGCCATCTTAACAATGTTGGGTGCCCCCTACCAAGGACATGTGATCATTTCCCACTTACTTAGGTCTTTACTTTTTTCTTGTCATTTACAGCTGTAAATTTCCCTCTAAGCACTGCTTCAGCTGCGTCCCATAAGTTTTGATGTATCGAATCTTTCTTTCCATTTATTTCAGAGCATTTTCTGATTTCTCTTTTGATCTGTTCATCAATCCTTTGGGTTTTTTAGGAGTGTGCTGTTTACTTTCCACACATTTGTGAGTTTCCCAAATCTTTACTCTGTTATTGATTTCTTATTTCATCCCCTAGTGGTTGGGGAACATACTTTATAGGATTTTTCTCCTTTCAGTTTTATTGAAGCTTCTTTTATGGCCTCGCATATAATGCATCCTGAAAAATGTTCCACGCGCACCTGAGAAGAAAATGTGTTCTGTTGTGGTTGGGTGGAGTGTTCGAGGGAAGTGTGTTAAGTCTGGCTTATAGGGTTGTTCAAGTCTTCTGTTTCCTTGTTGATCTTTTGTCTGCTTGTCCTGTCCATTATTGAAATGGATGTCTGTTGATGTGTTGCAGTTATTGTTGTTGTCGTACTTTTATTTTTCATTTTGTATTATGGCAAATTTCAAACATGTACATATGAGAGGAGAGAGAATAGTTAGAAAGTTCCCATCACCCCACTTCAACACTTACCAACATTCTGCCTATCTTGTTGAATCTATTCTTGCTTTTTTCCTTTTTACCCCAGATTATTTTATTTTGTTTTGCTTTGTTTTATTTTATTTTATTTTATTTTAATGTTTATTTATTTATTTTTGTTAGAGAGAGAGAGAGAGAGAGAGAGAGGCAAGAATCTGAAGCAGGCTTCGGGTTCTGAGATGTCAGTTCAGAGCCCGATGTGGGGCTTGAACCTGTGAACCGTGAGATCATGACCTGAGCTGAAGTCGGACACTTAACCGACTGAGCCACCTGGGATTATTTTATTTCATTTATTTATTTTTTAAAAAAATTTTTAATGTTTATTTTTGAGACAGAGGGAGACAGAGCGCGAGGGGGGGGGCAGAGAGAGAGGGAGACACAGAATCTGAAACAGGCTCCAGGCTCTGAGCTGTCAGCACAGGGCCCGACGCAGGGCTCAAACCCACAAACCGTGAGATCATGACCTGAGCCGAAGTCGGACGCTCAACCGACCGAGCCACCCAGGTGCCCCTTCCCAGGTGTCCTATCATTTTCACAGTAAATGCTTCTGCACACGACTCTAACAGAGGATGTTTTTTAAAACCAGCCCCAACACTGTCATCACACCTAACAAAATCAATGATAATCCCTCAGTACTTTTTAGTCCCCAGTCCTTGTTTGATGGTCGCCAGCCGTCCAGGCATCCTCATCAAGGCCCTTGCGTGTTTCACAGTGGGAAGGCTAATTGGAAGGGGTCTTTGGAAGGGAAGGCTTTGGCTAAGGTTGAGGGGCACGGGTCCTCATGAGCTCCTGTTTGGTCTGTTTCAGGAACAAATGTGGTATCTGGGGCTGGCGGTCTGAGAAGATGGAAACCGTTAGCGGCTACGAGGCCAAGGCAGGAGAGGCTAGTGGTGGGGGCTGGGGTAGGAGACAAGGCCCAGGAACCCCACCCCTTCTCCATGTCCACCCATGTGGAAGAGAGACAGAGTAGCCCACAGGCTCTGGAGGCCCTGTGCGGCGATGGGAACTCAGTGGGGCCCGAGTGCCCAGGCCCTGCCGAGCACATAGGGATCACCCCGGCACCAGCCCCGACCCAGGTTACCGAGATAAAATGAGCATTTTCCCTTCGTTACTGAGTCCCCATGGTTCAGACCCTGCCACCTCCTCCACTGTGGGGCGCGAGGTCCTGTCTGTCCCGGCGGAGAGGAGGGCTTGGGTTCTGTACCGGTGAGGCTGAGTGTGGGGGACAGGCTCTGAGCCCTCAGCTCTGCCTGTGTCCCCCCTGCTCCCCAGGTATACAGTGCCACCAACGTGGAGCTGGTGACACGCACTCGCACGGAGCACCTCTCTGATCAGGACAAGTCGAGGAGCAAAGGTAAACCCAGGTGCGCCTGCCTGTGGCCCAGTCACACCATATGCCGGGGTCACCCTGCTCCGGGGCCAGGGCCGCAGCGTCCGGCATGAGCTGGGAGGCCTCCCCGTTCCCGTGTGCTCAGTCTCCCACCCGACAGAGGCTCCCAGGGTGGATGGTGGGTGGGGGCAGTCGGGGGGCAGTGGCCCAAAGTCTCCTCACGGGCTCCCACCCCTTCTCAGGAGGGAAGACTCCATTCCAGTCCTTCCTCGGGATGGCCCAGCAGCACTCCTCTCACAGCGGGGTGAGCCGGGCCCAGGGGGCTGGGGGCCACGGGCAGGGGGCCGTGACGCAGGGCCAGGCAGCCACCCTCCTGAGCACTAAGCCCGGTCCTGGGACCCTCCCAGGCTCCTGTGCAGCAGGCTGCCAGCCCCACCAACCCCACAGCCATTTCCCCCAGTGAATACTTCGACCCCAACTTCAGCCTGGAGTCCAGGAACATCGGCCGCCCCATTGAGATGTCCAGCAAAGTGCAGAGGTGAGGTTGTGGGGCTGGCTTGGGGACTTCCCTCAGGGACACGGATGCCGCCTGGTCCCCCGAGCCCCTTGTAGACTCCTGTCACACACGGGGCCCACCAGAGTGGGGGACCCACTCATCCAGCCAGCTTCCTTCTAGACTCTCCTCCTTGGGGGTAGGAGCCAGGTCTGTCTTAACCATGGTTGTTGGCAGAGGGCTTGGACCAGAGGATTGGTTACTCTTCTTTGGTGAGTGAGTGAGTGAGTGAGTGAGTGAGTGAGTGAGTGAATGAATGAATGAGTGAATGAGCAGCACCACCCATTTATGGTTTTCTGTTCAACTGAATGAGCACCTCCTGGAGGCCAGCTTGTGGCCGAGGGGAAGGGCTCACAGCTCTACTGTCTCCCGGCTTTGTGGCCCCAGGAAACGTCTTCTCCTCCGAGAGTCTGTTCTCTTCCTCAGTAAAATACCAGTCACACTTAGCCACCTGCCCACAAGGGTGCTAAGAGGATCTCATGAGCCATGACGTAGAACTTGCGGTGAGCCCAGCACTGCCCTATGAACCACAGGCAGACTTAGCCACCGAGTGCTGGATTCGAACCCTGGTCGTCCTGACCTCTGGGCTTTGCTGGACCCAAAAGTGTGGCAAAGGGTGAGGTGCTGGCCAGCTGTGGGCTGGAGAGGAGGACCCGGCTGTGGACAAGGCCATGATTGAAGCCAGCAGCCCGGCCCTGCCCTCTCCATCCAGATGAGTTGAGCTGGCTCAAGCTGCCATAGGCCCCAGCCTGGGCCCAGGGTCTGGCTGCAGCTCGGGCGGTAGGGCCAAAGGACAGAAGCTCCTGGGGCAGGCAGGCGGGGGCAGCTGAGCAGACGAGAGGGCACCTCAGGCCCGGCAGAGGGTGTGAGTCAAGGCAGGTGTCCAGAGTGCGTGGGTCTTAGCAGAAGGGCCATCCGGAGTTCCTTGACTCACATCCTGTGCAGGTTCAAGGCAACACTGTGGCTGAGCGAGGAGCACCCACTGTCCCTGGGTGACCAGGTGACGCCCATCATTGACCTGATGGCTATCAGCAACGCTCACTTTGCCAAGCTGCGTGACTTCATCACCCTGCGCCTGCCCCCCGGCTTCCCGGTCAAGATTGGTGAGGGGCGGTCTGGGGCAGCCGGGGGTCTGGGGCAGCTCCCGGGGTGGTGCCGGCCTCTGGCTCAGGCTCGGCTGTCTCCTCGCAGAGATCCCCCTTTTCCACGTGCTCAACGCCCGCATCACCTTCAGCAACCTGTGTGGCTGTGACGAGCCCCTGAGCTCGGTGTGGGTGCCGGCCCCCAGCTCTGGCTCTGCCGTCACAGCTTCAGGTACCGCCGCGGGCGAGGGGGGCCGGCGGTGCTGCTCGCTGGTCTCTGAGCCCCGGGGCTGAGTGCTGCCCTTCTGCGCAGGGAGCCCTTTCCCGTGTGAGGTGGACCCCGCCGTGTTTGAGGTGCCCGAGGGGTACAGCGTGCTGGGCACGGAGCGCAGCGAGCCCCTTCGCGACGAGGACGACGCCCTGCTCCAGTTCGCCATCAGGCAGAGCCTGCTTGAGGCGGGCGCGGAGGCGGAGCAGGTGGGACACGGGCAGCGGCCAGACCCTGGGGGTGGGCAGGGGCGCCAGAGGTGACAGCTCCGGGCTCTGTCTGCTGCAGGTGACTGTCTGGGAGGCCCTGACCAACACCCGGCCCGGTGCCCACCCTCCTCCCCAAGCCGCCGCCTACGAGGAGCAGCTTCAGCTGGAGCGGTGAGGCCCGCTAGCACCTACTGGGACGGTATCTCGGCCTGCCCTGCCCCAAGGAGCCTGCCAGCCAGGGGGTCCTTGGCTGGTGGCGGTGGGTGGCGGGGAGGTGCTGGTCCCAGGACCCCATGCCCTCTCCGAGGCCACCCTCCAGAAGCAACGTGGCCTGCCATCAAAGGCAGCATGAGGATGGGAGACACAGGGTCCCCTGCCTCGTCTCTTCTCTCCGGTCTCCCAGGTCCCAGCCACCTTGTCCTCCATAGCTATGTCCCAACACTTGGCCTTCTTCCCCAGCCTTAGCGCTCACTGGTCTGTTCTCCCCTCTCACGCCTTGCCTGGAAGGGCCCTCCAAGAGAGCCTGCAGATGTCCACAGAGCCCAATGGCCCAGAGTCCCCTCACAGGACACCCCCGGCCCCGGCCCCCCCAAGCTTTGAGGAGCAGCTTCGCCTGGCCCTGGAGTTGTCTTCGAGGGAGCAGGAGGAGCGGGAACGGCGGGGGCAGCAGGAGGAGGAAGACTTACAGAGGATCCTGCGGCTCTCACTCACGGAGCACTGAGCACCGAGTACCCAGTCCCTGGGAGGGTTGTCTGGTCTGCTCCCCCACCTGCTTTTGTAACTTATTTATTTATAAACTCTCTGCTGCTCAGCTGCCGGCCCGGAGCCCTGGGGATGGGCTTGCATTGGAGACCAAGGTGGAAATAAAGAGACTTTCAGCAGCAGGCTTGTTCAGCTCAATGGGATGACAAAGCATGGGAGGCGACATCGAGGGGAGATACTGTGGGCAATGGCCTCAGACCTGGGTTTGAATCCTGGCTGTGGCCCCCTTAGCTTCTCTGAGCCTGTTTCCCCAGCTGTAAAATGAGACCACCTCCCAGCCCCCAGGGCTGTTGGGAGGGTGAAGTGAACCAACAAACCAACATACGTCAAGTCCCTTACAGAGTATGTGCCTCACAAACATCCGCTCCCCGTAGTCTTGTTCCACCTATTGGGGACCCAGGTTCCTCCTGCCACTCAGGCTTTCCCAGAACCCACCCCTGTTCCTATCAAGGAGGGGAAAGGCTGGGCCTCCAGACTATTCCCAACCAACTGGGAGGAGCCCCCTGTACCCCAGGCCTGGGTTCCTGCCTGTTCTATACGAGCGTGTTCTATCCGAGTGACTTTGGACAAGTCCCTTCCCAGGCTGCAGTGTGAGCCTGCTCAACTCTGCCCTGCTCACCTCCAAGGTGGCCCTGAGGATGGCCTGTGATCCTGCGATGGGTTAGTTCTAAGTTCTGCCTGGTTTCCCCCGAAGCTCTGCATGTCTCCCAATGATTGTGCAGAGAGTGGAAGCATGAGGGCCAGTCAGCAAGAAGAAATAATTTTGGGGTGCCCTCCAACTTAAGACCTACTATGTCTGATCCTCTCTGAGACCTGTGTCCCCAGTCCTGCCTCCCTAGGTGCCAATCTGGGTAACTGAACGGTTGAAGCCCAAAGCAGAACTCAGGTGACCTAGGTGGGCGGAGCCAGGAGGACAGGGGCAGGGGCAGGGGCAGGGGCGCCTCCAAGAAGGAGGGACCGAACCCCGGAACCCCGGAACGAAGACTGCAAGTTGCCGGACCTCTGACCACTTCCCTCCCAGTCGCCGCGCTCCGCACCTGCGCCCCGCCCCGGGCCCGCCTCCAAAGTGCTGGGGGGGCGGGGGCGAGGCGGCCGAACCGAGGAGACGCAAAGGGAGGGGCGGCGGCTGCTCGGTGCTGGCTCCGCAGACCGGGTTGGACGCGGGCTGGACGCGCGTCTGGCCCTTTAAGGGCCGCCCCCGAGGAGGTGCCAGGCCCTGGTGGCTCCGGTCTCTCCTTCCTGGTCCTGCGGGGCAGGGACTGTCCGTGGGGCCGTGGTAGGGCACCGTACCCGGACGGGCCCAGGTGTGCCCGGCCTGGCCCCATGGCCCTGGTCACAGTGAGCCGCTCCCCTCCGGCCAGCGGCCACTCCACGCCTGTAGGGCCCACGGTAAGTCTGGCTTTGCCGTGCTCCGGCCCACGCAGTTGGCTGCCAGCTGGGCCCCGGGGAGCGCGTCCTGCCCACTGCCAGCCTCCCCTTGAGGCTGGGGGTGTGGGAAGAGGGACCCTAAGTGTCTCGCTGGAGGGGACTGGGAGGGGGTCTGGAGGCTCCCAAGAACTTAGACCAAGGCAAGATCCGGAGCCCCGAACACCAGCCCAGCCTGCGGAGGCCCTACCCTCTTCCAGGCCCAGATCTGGGCCAACCCCTTGGACACCTCCAGCACCCCCACCCACTCACCCCAGCTGCCCTACCTGGACCTTTGCCCAGGCTCCCCCGCGGTGCCTCCAGGTGGGGAGTGGACTGGGGTGGGAAGGGATCTGACATCTTTCCTGGTTCCAGTCTCCAGTTGGGGGGTGGGGCGATCCCACCCCCACAGCCTTGATAGCAGAGAGGAGAGTCCTTGCCACCCCCCACCTCACTCTGCCCCGGGGGCTGCTTTCTCAGCAGGACCAGGCATCCAAGCAGAGAAGCCGGCTCCAGCGAAGGTGAGGACCTCTCCCGGACAGAGACAACTACCTCCAGCTGCCAGGCCTGGCCCCCGCCCTACTGGAGGACTCGGCCCGAACCAACTACTGCATATGTGGGGCAATGTTGCTGGTGGGCACAGTGGGCTTGCAGTGCTGACCGGGCTGCCTTTGCTTTTATCTTCCTCCCGGTCAGTCAGGGCTCCTCCACCACTATTCTGGACCTTGGCTCGGGTCAGTAGTCACAAGCCAAAGGGCAGGGATGGGACGGCAGAGCCCAAGGGCTCCTGGGTCCCCACCAAGTTTACAGCATCTCCTGAGATAGGCAGGGGGGAAGGGAAAGGGAGCAACCCTTGCCCCCCCCCCCCCACTTAAACAAGTGGCTCGGGGGCTTGGCAGCCTCCAAGACAGTAGTTCCCCAAATGTGGTGGCCTCAGCACTTGGGAACTCCTTAGAAATGCACATTCTCAGGCCTCCGCCCCAGACCTGTTGACTCCCCCGGGACGGGGCCCAACACTTGTTCTAACAAGCCTGGTGGGTGAATCTGATGCACGTCTGCCTTGAGGGGGATGACGGACGTAAAGTGGTTTCCCTGCTGCCCTACCAGGCAGAGCTTTGCAGTGCTCCGTGGGGCTGTCCTGGGACTGCAGGACGGAGAGGACAATGGAGAAGCAGCTGACGCTGGCCCTGAGGCAGTGGAGGGACCCCCGGGGGAAGAACAGCCCCACAGCGACCAGACAGACGATGGGCAGGGGCCCCAGAGTCCCCAGAAGCAGGAGCAGAGTCAGCACCTGCACCTCATGGTGGAGCTGCTGAGGCCACAGGACGACATCCGCCTGGTGAGGGGCCGCTGAGCCCTCTGAGAAGGGGAGAGAGCCAGCTCTTGAGGGGGGGAGGGGGGGGAGGCGAGGGTAGAAGGGAGCCACCGTGTGTGTCTGCTGGGGAGCAGTGGTACGAGGGCAAGTAATACGGATCCCCCAAACCCTGATGAGCCTCCCGGTTCAGCTAGTTGTTTAAACAGGGCACGATCACGTCTTCAGGTCTCTGGAGGAGCGGGAAATGATGGGGGTCTGCCCTGCATGAGCCTGTAAGGCCCGATCAGGTCCAAGAGCTGGGAATTACACGGAGGTGGGGTTCTGTGCAACCAGCACAGGACCTTCCTGACCCCATGAGTTGTGCGCACACCTCAGGCCTGGCCGGGCGCTCCAGAGGGCCTGCTGAGCTGGAGGGGCGCCAGGCGGGGTGGGGCAGAGGTGGGAGCCGGTGGACCAGTTCCCAGATGCCTGTGGGGCATCTCACTGTCTGCAGCAAGATGAGAAAAACAAAATGGAGGCAGTCTTTCCGAAAGCTGAATTTATTCCACGGAAGCACTGTCCTTTGTTATGAGATTGTCTTTAGTATTTCTTTGATGAGAAACCTTTCTTGAATCAAATGATGGTAATGGCAAGTGGGAAAGGTTTTTGTTTTTTTTTTTTTAAACCTCTTTCCTGGGCAGAAATGGAAGATGGGCAATGGGTGCTAGGCCCATTCTCCCCTTTTTTCCATACACACCCCCTTTACGAAAAATCATCTTAAACATTCTGTTGGACCATGGAATCCCAAAGTTGGCAGCCACTGGGTTATCACTACCAATCTGGAATCTGGGAAGAGGAGGATGGGCACAGAGCAAGCAGGCAGCAGGTCTCTTCTAGGCCCACGTGTATGTCAGGTGGGGGGGGGGCGGGGGGTGCAGGGTCTTCTTGGGCCGCTGTGACCCTGGGCTTCCCCCTCCCCATCTTCCCCAGGCAGCCCAGCTGGAGGCGGCACGGCCCCCTCGGCTCCGCTACCTGCTGGTAGTTTCCACAAGAGAACATCAGAGCCAGGATGAGACAGTCCTCTTGGGAGTGGATTTCCCCGACAGCAGGTGCGAGCAGGGAGAGGAAGGGAGGGGGGCAAGGAAGTGAGATGCTGGGGAACAATGGCTTTTCTTCTGTCCCCTGCCAGCTCCCCGAGCTGCACCCTGGGCCTGGTCTTACCTCTCTGGAGTGACACCCAGGTGTACCTAGATGGAGACGGGTAAGAGATGGCGACTGGAGGGAGGAGAGAGGGGAGAGGGCGGTCGGCAGGGTGATGGACCGGATAGAGTGACTGGGCAGTGGGGAGCAGTGGAAGAAACGCAGGCTGGGTATCTGGGGCCTGGGCCGACTCAGCTCCATCTTGGATTTGCTGTGTGACTCTAGGCAAGTCGCCTAACTTCTCTGGGCCTCGGCCACCCCAGGTGTGGCAAACGGGGCTCATTTTGAAGCCCAAATGCTGTGTGTGTACATATTCTGAGGGCCAGCCTCACGAGGTGGCAAGTAGGTTGGCCTCTCAGGAGGTCTGTCCCAGAGCCTGGAGTTGGATTCTACCCACACCTGGTCTCCCTCAGGGGCTTCAGTGTGACGTCCGGTGGGCAGAGCCGAATCTTCAAGCCCATCTCCATCCAGACCATGTGGTAAGGGTTAGGGCGGCCCGGTCTCCGGCCGGCCTCCTCTTCTCAGAGCCGGTCGGAGGGTCTGGGGAGGGGCGGCAGGGAGGAGAGTGTGACCCAGCCCATCCTCTGTCCTAGGGCCACACTCCAGGTGTTGCACCAGGCATGTGAGGCGGCTCTTGGCAGCGGTCTTGTGCCAGGGGGTAGTGCCCTTACCTGGGCTGGATACTACCAGGACAGACTGAGCTCTGACCAGAGCTGCCTCAACGAGTGGATGGCCATGGCCGACCTGGAATCCCTGCGGCCTCCCAGCGCCGAGCCTGGCCGGTCAGTGCGGGCAGGGGAGGAGAGGGGAGGGTGCCATGGCGGAGCTGGGAAGGGGTTCTTGGACTGACCGGCTCGGCTCCCAGGCCCTCAGAGCAGGAGCAGATGGAGCAGGCGATCCGGGCTGAGCTGTGGGAGGTGCTGGACACCAGCGACCTGGAGAGCGTCACTTCCAAAGAGGTGGGCCGGGGGGGTTCCGTGTCTGGCTCAGTCGGTGCTGCATGCGACTCTTGACATCGGGGTCATGAGTTCAAGCCCCCACGTCGCGTGTAGAGCTTACTCAAAAAAAATAATAAAAGCTGGGCTGGTGCTGGGGAGGAGCGGGGGCCAGGAGAGAGCTGGGCCCCGGGCCGGGGGGTGGGGGTGGGGGTGGGGGTGGGGAGTGGGGGATGGGGGTGGGGGTGGAGAATCCTCCCACGGGGGCAGAGCTTTCCCCCAGTCCTGAGCCAGTCCCCCGCGCCTGGCTTCAGCTCCTCTGCCTAGATGGACAGGTGCTGTCCTCTGAGGCCCCGCAGGGAAGGGCGGGGCATCAGGACACTTGCAAGGCACCCCCCCCCCCAGCCTCTCCTCCCCTTTGGCTCCGCCTGCAGATCCGCCAGGCCCTGGAGTTGCGCCTGGGCCGTCCTCTCCAACAGTACCGCGACTTCATTGATAACCAGATGCTGCTGCTCATGGCCCAGCAGGACCGCGCCTCCCGCATCTTCCCCCACCTCTACCTGGTGAGCAGCAGGGTGAGGGCGGGCGTGAGGGCGCCGCAGGTGGGGGAGCCGGAGGGTGAAGCTTCTGTCCCTCCGCAGGGCTCAGAGTGGAATGCGGCAAACCTGGAGGAGCTACAGAGGAACAGGTAGGGCTCCGGGCCCCTCAGGACAACCTAGCCTGTGTCTTCCCCTTCCCTTGGCCTCACCCCAAGGGGCGACCTGGCCAGAAACCCCCAGATCCCCCCCCCCCAGCAGCTGCTAGCTCTGCCTCCGACCCCCTCCCCCCTGCAAGGTCTTGGGGCCCTGCTGGCAGCTCCCCCGGCCCGCTTCCTCCCCACTCTGTAAAGCAAGCCCCATATGGAAGGCCGCAGTGACACAGAGAAGAGGGGCGGCAGTGAGGTGGGCGCCCTGAGGGCCTTTCCCAAGCAGAAAAGCCCCTCTCCACCTGACCGCATCTCACAGAGACAGGCAGTGGGGCTGGCTGCCTGCCCTCCTTGGTTCCTGCCATTTGTCCCCACGGGCTCCCGGGAAACCTACTGTGGCCCCCGTCACCGTCACCCAGCTGCTGCAGATCCACCCGGTCTCAGCTTAGATCAAAGCTGTCCTCCCACTGACTTCTGAGACTAGTGGGCTTAGTGCTTCCGTCAGCCCAGCAGCTACCTGGACCAGAGGGGGAAACTCAAACCCCAGTGGGGCGGCATGATTCGCTCAGGGTCACGGCCACCTTCTCCCCTCACGTCTGCACCGTCCCCACCCGACTCTCAGAACCAAGGACTAAACAGAACCAGCAGGGTCGGCCGGGTCTGCTGGCCAATGGGCCTGGTGCCCCTGGCAACGTCAGCCGGGCCGCATACCCTCCGCTACAGGGTCAGCCACATCTTGAACGTGGCCCGCGAGATTGACAACTTCTACCCCGATCGCTTCATCTACCACAACGTGCGCCTCTGGGATGAGGAGTCAGCCCAGCTGCTACCCCACTGGAAGGAGACGCACGGCTTCGTGGAGGCCGCGAGGTGGGGCTCTGCCTGCCCCAGCTTCAAGTGGTCCCCTTGCCTCTTCCCTCCGGCTCAGGACCTCTCCCGGCCCTCAGGGTCTTGACTCCCTCCCCTGCTCTGGGCGGAGCACTCCCTGTCCTTCTCCCACACCGCAGGGCCCCTCACAGCGATGGGGCGGGGAAGGGGCGGGGGCTGACCGTGTTCTGCCTCCGCAGAGCACAGGGCACTCGGGTGCTAGTCCACTGCAAGATGGGCGTCAGCCGCTCAGCTGCCACGGTGATAGCTTATGCCATGAAGCAGTATGGCTGGAGTCTGGAGCAGGCTCTGCGCCACGTGCAGGAGCTCCGGCCCATCGCCCGCCCCAACCCCGGCTTTCTGCGCCAGCTGCAGACCTACCAGGGCATCTTGACCGCCAGGTACAAGCCGGGGGGCCGGGGAGCAGGTGGGTGTGGGCGCTGGGCGTGGCTGCTGGGTCGCTCAAAGCTGACCGGGGCCCACCTCTTTCCAGCCGGCAGAGCCACATCTGGGAGCAGAAAGTGGGTGGGGCTTCCCCGGAGGAGCCCCTCGCCCCGGAGACGTCTACACCATTCCCACCTCTTCCGCCGGAACCAGGGGGCAGTGGGGAGGTGAAGGCTATGGGTTTGGAGGAGAGCCAGTCAGCCCTGAAAGAGGAGCCTGGGCCACGGCCCCGTATCAACCTCCGAGGGGTCATGAGGTCCATCAGCCTCCTGGAGCCTTCCTCGGAGCTGGAAAGCATTTCAGGGGCCAGTGACCTGCCAGAGGTGAGGCTGGAGCTAGGGAAGGAGCCCAGACTGAGGCACATCAGGGGACAGAAGCAGGAGGGGCAGATGGCAGGAGGAAGGAGAGAGACCAGGACTGGGGCCCAACTTCCCATGGGGACCATTCCCTGGGCAGCTCACTTCTGTCCCCTCAGAGCAGCCGAGGAGACCTCGTGGGCGGTCAGTGAGCAGTGCCCTCCGTGGGAGCTGCAGAGCAGCCTTGGGGCCGGAGGCACCTGCATGGGCTTCTCAGCCGAGCCGGCCCCGGGGTGAAGGCTGCAGACAACTCTCAGCCCGATGAAAGGACTTGCTTCCTCAGGGGCAGGGCTGCCCAGCCATGGCACGAGCATCCTCCCCAGGCCGAGAGCTGGACACCCAACTGCCAACCCCAGATGAGGTGGAGAAGATGCTCTGTGGCCCCTCCCAAATCTGAGGGGAACCCACCAGAGGACGGGGTACAGAGGGGTCATGGCACTCACGTGACCAAATACGGGCTGGGCAGTTGAGCATCCTCTGTGCTAAGTGCTGCAGGGCACAAGCAGAAGACCGGAGACTAGCCTTTGCCTTAGGAAGCCAGACCCACCACGGGACTGGAGGCCAAGATGGCTGACCTGAGGAAAGAGAGCTCCTTACAGAGGGCGGGAACATTTGGGAGAGGCTTCCTGGAGGAGGTGGCACTGGGTATGGATGGTCGATGGGTGAGCGAGCGTGGGTGTTCCTAAAGGTAGTGTCTTCACTCGGTACCCGGAAGGTGTTTCACCTGCAGCTCTCAGGACTGACTGCACAAAGGCAGGGGGGCAAGAGGAGGAGGAGGGGGCCTCAAGGATACGGCAGGTGCAGGGGAGCTCAGGAGGGCTTCTGGGGCCAGAAGGAAGACCGGTGGGGGCCAAGGAGCAGGGCAGTGGGGCGGGGGTGCTATCTTCCCTCCTATGGAAATACGACCACGAGTAGCTCAGATTTTCTACATTCACTTAACATTCCGCACCTACCCCTCCCCAGGCTTTGTGCTCAATAACTCTGCCCTGGAAAGACTTCTCAGTGATTCTTCTTGCACTCTGACCCTTCTAGGTGTTTTCTTCAAACGAGTCTTCAGAAGAAGACCCTCCGGTGCCCTTCCCTCAGCTCTCAAAGGCCAAGGGAGGCGAGCCGGGTCCCAAGGGGCCTTGGCCTGCCCTGAAGTCCCACCAGTCTGTGGTTGCCCTCAACAGCGCCGCCCTGGTGGCCAGCCGGACCCGGGCCTTGCAGGAGCAGGCAGAGGCCGGCCGTTCCTCCACATCCAGGCTCCGGAAGGTGGTGAGGCAGGCCAGTGTGGATGGCAGTGGGGAGGAGGGCGAGGCTTGAGCCCTCACACATGCTCATGGCCCCCTAGACACAAATAGAGGCGCCTGAACACAGCTCCTGGGACGAGCGCCCTTCATTCCTGTCAGCTTGTCCACATTCCTTTTAGCTCCTCCCCAGTGGCCCCGAGATTCCATCACTACAGCCTCAGCTCCTATGGCCTTAAGTCTCAGACGTGTCCACCTTTCCAAGGGCTCAAGATCTTCTCTATAACGGGGATGTGACAGAGAGACTGAAAGTGCCTTTGGGGGCCAGAGCACCTTGCTTCATTCCCAGCTGCTGCCTGAAACACTCACTTGCAGCCAGGGAATAAACCCAGTGCAGAAAGCCTCATGCTTCCTCCCTCACCCACTCCCGTGTGCCTCACCCCTGCCCCTCTTCATTCCTGGGGCCCGCTATGCCAGAGAACCGGTGGCCCTTAAAGGCCAAGAGTAACCTCAGTTCCCAGTTCTGGAGGCTCTGAGGAGCAGAGAGCGGTCCCGCCGATGGGGCCTTCCTCCCGCACTCCACAATCAGCCCGTCTTCTGCTGTTGTCCCCCGCCCCACGCCACTCCCCGACAGCAGTGCGCTGGGTCACAGGGCACCAGGCCAAAGAAAGTCTTCTTCTTGTCCTTCACGGCCTCTGGCCAGTTTTTCACAGTCTTAATAGTATCTGGCTTTGTACTTAGAAATTTAAAAAAAAACCATTTTCATATTATTTTCACTTTTATGATAAAGCTGTGTGCCTGTAAGTCTGATTCTTCTCTGGTTACACACGGAGTTTGGCCTCTCTTAGCCCTTCCGGCCTCCTCATAGCAACCACCAGGTGTCTTGAGGCAGGCCCCGTTTTGGAGGACTGGCGGGGGGGGGGGGGGGGGGGGGGGGTGGGGGGGGGCCGGAAGAGGAATGGGGAAGAGAAGAGGGGAGACCAGTGCTGTCTCCCTCACTTCCTAGGGCAGGGCCTGGGTAAATGTTAGCTGCCCCTGCGCCCGTCAGGCAGGTTGGGGTGGGGGACAAGTCTACGCGGGGCAGCAGGTGCTTGGCTCTGTTGGGACAGCTGAAGCGAGTTACCCATGAGGAAGTGGGAGCTGCCGACGCCTATCTGGACAGGACCAAGCCTGTTCCGGAAGCTAAGGCTCTGTTTGGACACTTGACGATCGTTCTCGAGCGCACTGTGGGCCCCAAGAATCTTCCTCTTGCTCCAATGCAAGACGGCCTGGTCTTCCAAGCCAGTCCCTCCCTGTCAAGGAAGAGGGACCCTCGATGGGCCCCCCCCTTCTGCATCCAGGTTCCTTTTGCTCCACTTTAGTGTTCAAACAGAGTAAGTGACTCCATCTTTGTCACTTCTGTCTTCTCTTCCCGAGATCATATCCTCTGCCCCATAAACACACTACTTCGGTCGGGGGCGGGGGGGGTGGATACGCAACTCCTTCCTTCAAAGCAGACTCAGAGGTAGGAGCTGGCACCACTTGAGAACTCATGCCCCGTTCTAAGGCCATTTCTCACCTAGACCCCAGTGGGACCCCAGCACTACTCTACTCCGAGAGTACCAAGGGACAAGAAACTTGGGATCCAGCCCTGGCTTGGCCACTTATAACTCACTTCGCTTCAAGTCTCTGTTTCTTTCTGTAAAACAAAGGGATTAGACTAGGAAATCCCTAAGCGCCCCCTTCCCACTTGGATATGTTAATGATACATGTCACCTACACATTGACGGAATTCACCCCCAACACGCTCTCTGGAAGAACCATGTGTACCTGTGTGTAGGTGACATGCCTAGGGTCCCAGGTGGGGTCCAGAGAGGCTCGCCTGATTCTTGATCCACCTCGCTGGTCCACCCTTCTGAGCAAACAGTGGGGCTGCCTGTCGTCCTCCAGCCAACCGTGCGTCTCACCCAGGCTGCCCTTTCAGCGGTCCTAAGCCAGGGTTAGGGGCAGGTAGGGTGACAGTGTCAGGAAGGAAGCCAAGGCCAGGCCCTGCCTTCCTACAGCCTCTGCGGCTGGGAATGGAGAGTCCTATCATGAACTCAGAGCTAGGGGCTGACCAGAATCTATGGACAGGAACAACTGGCTGGCTCTCAGTTGGTAGAGCAACTGATAATCTTGATCTCAGGGTCGTGAGTTCGAGCCCCACATTGGGTGTAGAGATTACTTTAAAAGAATGCAAATGATTTTTTTTTTTTAATTTTTTTTTTCAACGTTTTTTATTTATTTTTGAGACAGAGAGAGACAGAGCATGAACGGGGGAGGGGCAGAGAGAGAGGGAGACACAGAATCGGAAACAGGCTCCAGGCTCCGAGCCATCAGCCCAGAGCCTGACGCGGGGCTCGAACTCACGGACCGCGAGATTGTGACCTGGCTGAAGTCGGACGCTTAACCGACTGCGCCACCCAGGCGCCCCAAGAATGCAAATGATTTAACACACACACACACACACACACACACACACACCTCACACAAATTGCTAAAGGGGCAAAAAAAGTAAAAAAAAAAAAAAAAGATATACAATGAAAAGTATGTGTCCTTTAGATCTTATTTTCCAATCCTTCACAAGCAGCATTGTTACAGCTTCTTCTGAGTCCCTCCAAAGACGTTCCATGCTTATGTCATCAAATATATTTATGTATTGTTTTAAAAACAAATTATAGGGGCACCTGGGTGGCTCAGCTGGTTAAGCGTGACTGGTGGTTTCCGCTCAGGTCTCCGGGTTTCGTGAGTTTGAGCCCCGCATCGGGTTCTGCACTGGAAGTGGTGCGGGGTCTGCTTGGGGTTCTCTCTGTCTCCCTCTCTGTCTCTGCTCCTCCCCCACTTGTGTTCTGTCTCTTCCAAAATAAACAAATAAACGTAAAAAACCCATAAATTACAGCATATTAACATCGACACTTTGACATTTTTTTCATAGCGCAGAGTGGCACATCAGTTCGGAAAGCTCTGCCTAATTCCTAAAAGAATCATACACATTCTATTCTATGGACTCCACTTATTTAAGTGCTCATCTACTAAAGAACATTCAGGTTGCTTATGGATATATATTTTTTTCATTCCAAGTAATGCTTAAGTACTCTTGCATATACTTTCTGGTGCACACAGGGCCACTAAACCTGTAGGACATATATATATATATATATTTTTTTAAGTGTTTTTATTTATTTTTGAGACACAGAGAGACAGAGCATGAGCGGGGCAGGAGCAGAGAGAGGGAGACAAAGAATCTGAAGCAGGCTCGACTCTGGGCTGTCAGCACAGAGCCCGACGCGGGGCTTGAACTCTAGGACTGTGGGGACGCTTAACCGACTGAGCCACCCAGGCGCCTACTGTAGGACATATTTCTAGAATTGCTGAAGCAAAGGCTATGTGCATTTAATCTGGAAGGCATTGCCTAATTTCCCTCCACGAAGTTGCACCAATGTACAGCAAACAGGAATGTCTGTGCGTGTCCTTAAAGGACGGTCCAGCCTACACCACAACAACGTCATCTCCAGCGAATCTTAACAACACTCCCAGAGGAGAAAAAGCACGCATTATGATTACCACGTTTTGGAAATAGGAAACTGAGGCCCAGAGAAGTAACTGAGTGATAGGGCCTGAAATCGATCCTAAGTTTCTAGATCTCAGCCCGGAGGCCGAACTCGGAGGGACAGGGCGGCGTCCAGCTCGCACCGCTTTTTCACCAGTTCTGCTCAAGGCCGTCGCTCGCAAATCCCACGTCGACTCCCACCCGCAGCGGGAGCCTCTCGGGCGCCGGGCCGGTCGCCCAGCCCAGACGCGAGCCCTTGCCCGAAGCTCGCCTCCCTCGGACAGCAGGTGCCTCCCAGCAACCCCCTTCCCAGAGTTCTCCCTCCACCCGGCCCCGGTCGGCCGGGGCCAGGGAGGCCCCTCGTCAGGACTACATTTCAAACGGCACAACTGAACGCGGCGAAGAGAGCGCGTCCCGGCCTCCTCCCCCTACACCCTAGACACCTCAGAGCCGCGGCTGCCAGGAGTAACTACCTTTCAGGCCTCCGCGGCCTCTCCTACGCCGGCAGCGCTCGGCCTGGGGGTGAGGGGGGCGGGGGGGGGGGGGGGGAAGCGACCCCGGCGGCGCGGAACCCACCGCGATGCTCGGGCGCCATCTCGCGTCCGTTCCTTTGGCCGCCGGGTGGCAGCCCGGAAACTACGATTCCCACCGTGCCTAGCGCGTCCGCGCAGGCGCGGAGAGCCTCTCTCGTTTCCATGGGAACCTCGCCCTCTAGAGTCCCAGGTGCTTGACTTCTGCGGGGCGCGTGGCTGTTGTTCCCCCTCAGGTGCCCTCGCGCTAGGCTGGGTCTGCGGACAGCCGAGGGGGCAGAATAGGGGGCTTGAGGGGAGGAGGCCAGGCGGCTCTGCCTCCCCGGACCAGCGCTGCCAAATTCTCGGCGTCCGGCGGTCCGCGCGCTTCCTGGGCCTGGGAGTTTGAGGCGGAGGGGCCCGGGGAGGCCCGGGTTGGCGAGGCCAGCGTCCGTCCGGCTCTGACCCGCGCAGCCCGCCTCGCTCCGCGCCAGCGCCCTGTCCCCGGCCGAAAGCCTGCGCGCCGCAGACAGGTACTACCGGGGCGCGGGTCGGGCGCGGCAGCCCGCGGGATGGGTGGCGCCGCAGGTGAGCGTGGAGGGGCGCCGGCCGGGCAAGGCAGGGAGCGCCCCCGGGGTTGAGTCCCATGGGTCCGGGACCCGGGGCTCACCAAACGTGGCTTCAGTTCCTCCTCCGTCAAGTGGGGCTTGGGCTGGAATTCTAGGGCACCTTGCGTTCCTGTTGCAGAGCAGCCTCTAGCTCCGTGCCACGCGGGGGGGTGGGGGGTGGGGGACAAGTCCCTTTATCTCTCTGAGACCGTTTTCCTCTATTGCAAAGTGACGAGGTTGAAGCAGATGATCTATCTTTATGGTCTCTTCTAGAGAATATGGGATCATTACCCCCACAGTGCGCCCCGCGTGCCAGACACGGGGAGCTGGATGGTTTTGAGCGACAGTCTCAGCTCAGGATCTGGTGGCAGAGAAACTTGGGTGTGTGGTTTTGGACAAAGTTATCACATCTCTTGAGCCTCGGTTTCATCAGTTGCAAAACCAGGGGTAATCATACTGTCACCTCAAGTGTTTGAAGGTTAAATGAGATAATGCACATAAGTTTTTAGCCCTAGGCCTGCACCTAGTGAGCGTTGTCCCAAGTCCCAGCCATCATTTCCGATACTTTAAAGAACATTCTGGGGCGCCTGGGTGGCTCAGTCGGTTGAGCGTCCGACTTCGGCTCAGGTCATGACCTCTCGGTCTGTGAGTTTGAGCCCCCCCCCCCCCAATCAGGCTCTGTGCTGACAGCTCAGAGCCTGGAACCTGCTTCAGATTCTGTCTCCCTCTCTCTCTGCCCATCCCCCGCTCATGCTCTGTCTCTCTCAAAAATAAACATTACCAAAAAAAGCAAGATGTGAGCACTTACATGCTATGATGCAGAAACCGCAGAATATTGAATTATAATATTTATATACCATTTACATAAGACCAGATGGATACACACACAATTATAAGGAATACGTAAGAATCGTATACTACTCGCATTGAGTTCTAACTTTGTATTCATTGGGAAAAATCCCAACAAGCAATTTTAAGTTAGTGATAAAATGTATTATTTATTAAATCTGGGAACTCCCAGTGGCTTCACAAACAAGTTTTCATTCATCCAACGAGCATCTGTATGAGGAAGCTGCATTGTACGAATAGTTTTTGACCACGGATTATGTACCTGATACTGTGTGGTGTGGTCTGAAGGAGCCAGAGATGTGTGAGATGATCTTTGCCCTCAAGAAAACAGAGTCTGGAGGGAAGATCGACTATGCACCCCAAACACGTAACACAAGAGGAACGTGACACATCATGAGAGAGATACAGGTGTCTGCTGAGGACATTCAGAGGCCGGAGACACCACTGCTAAGTGGCTGTGTCCTGAGAGCAGCAAGGAGCAGACGGCATTTCAGCGGGGCCTTGAGGGATGTAGACAATGTGGATGTGCCAAGGAGTGGGGAAAAGACACTGTGGGCACTCCCCACCCCCAGCAGCCCCGAGAATGGGGGAGAAATGTCTGGAGCCCCATCTAGATGTGAACTCTTAGAGAGCAGGGACTGGATTTTGGTCAGTGTTTTACTGCCAGCACAGCACACACGTGTAGGAAATATTAGTGGAGGAACCGGGGCTCTGAGTCTTGGCGAGACAAGGTCTTATCCTGAGACCCTTGTGCTAAGCCTACACGCTGTCTTACAGACACCCCGGGAAGGGAAGAATGTGATCGGCAGGCGTTTGGGGGGCCATATCATTGGCATGTCTAGTGCAGTGACTAGGAGTCAAGTGAATAGGGTCTGGTGGATGGGTCGGAGGGTTCGTGAGCCTCCTTCCCCGGAAGTGAGCTGAACTACCACAAGGGGAGGAAACTACAGCGCAGGATTATGAAGCAGTCTCGAGGGCCAGTGATGGATACTTTGGTCTCGTGGCATTTGTGGCTGTTCTTGGCTCTCCTCTGTCTGCGGCCCACTCCTCCCCAGAGAATGTCTCTCCCGTCTGTGACCCACCTGGGAGCGGAAACTGTGTCCCCCATGCCAACAGATTGCCAAGGCCTGTAGCCCCCGCAGAGGAAGGAAGTTGGCTTCGGTGGCGCCATCTTCAGGCTGACTTCAGGGCCGTGCCCTTCTAGCCCTGAAGGGGACCACCTAGAACAGCTGTCCAAAGACCCGGGAAAGGGAGAACCACCTCAGCACTTGGGACAGAGGTGTCGCCTGAGGACGGCAAAGCAGAGAATATTGAGAGGAGAGTGGCTTGAGGACAGGGCAGACCCTCCCAGGTCCTGTTTAGGCTCCCCTCTGGGGTCCTTTTGTTGCTCACAGAGCGTGAAATCATCCTCAGATTGAAGAAACTGGGGGAGGGTTAAGTGGGTTCAACTAAAGAAGGGATGGGGCACGACTGATGGACTGTTTTGTCCCTAGATGGGGGATGGCGCCGGACTCTTCTGGAGGGACCCAGAACCGGTTGTTCTTTCATCTTCCCGGCAGCCCGCACGTCCACTCTGGAGTCCTGCTCGTCCAGTTTGCTCCCACTCCACTGGCTGCGGGTAAGTGCCCACTGGGCATCAGGATTCCCGAGTAGCCAAGTGCCACGCGAAGCTTTGGCAACTCAGGGCCTGGCGTCTGAGAGGAGGTCACCACAGCCGAGTGCCTGCCCCGGAGGCCTACGTCAGCCTGCTTCAGGGGCGTGCCGGTCCTTTACAATTCACAACGGCCAGAAGGTCTTACATCATGACCTTGACTTTTCCACCTGAGAGATCTGAGTTTTGGGGTTATAGACCAAAGAGCCAGACGGTGGCATTGAGACCGGCGATCTTTCCGCTCCCTCGGCTGTCACCGAAGGGGTGCCATCTGCCTACCGGCAGGGCCGTAGTCATAGGCTGACCTGAAAGCAGACCCGTACGCCCCTTCCTTCTCATTTCAGTCAGAATTTCCTACCCCTTTGCCTCAGTTTTCCAGCCTGGCCCAGCTGTTCTCAGACACATTTGGCCAGAGTCTCACTCTCGTACCCGCACTAGACTCTGACTTGTTCCCATGGCGGCATGTCGCATCAGGGAGCCGCTGCCCCTTCTCCTGCTCTGCAGCTGCCTGGACCGCTGGCACACCAGAGGGGATTCTGGGTCTGGGTTGGAGAACCGAGAATACAAAGCTGTCCTCCCACTGGGTGGGGAGGCGAGTTGGCGAAGTTTGCCCGGTGAGCTTCCCTGGCCTGGGTACAGATGCCACACTCCACCCCACTGGCGCGACCCGCAGAAGCTCGGCGAGCCTCGGGGGTGAAGATGGAGAGGGGGGTGTGGCAGAAAGGGGCGGGTGGAAGAAGACCCGGATAAAAGCAAGGGCCACATGCTGGCCTCGCTCAAGTCAGACATAATCATGGGGGAGAGCGACAGATTGGGTGAAGGAGGGTGCCCCTAAAGGCCGGGGAGACAGAGCTTATTATACGTACCCCCCCCCCCCCATAAGTTATGTGGCCCGGGAAGGCTTGGAACTGGGCGGAAGTGTCCAGAACAGCAGCTGCCTGTCTATCCCAGCAGTACACACGGCTGTGCAGCTCGTTTCTTCATTTGGTGGGCCTCCTCCACGGCCTGTGGCATTAACTACGTTCATTATGTCGTGCAACCCTCCTCACTAGCCATTTCCAGAACTTTTTCATTAAACATCCCATCCACCCTGGCAATCTCTATTCTGCTTTCTATCTCCATGCATTTGCTCATCCACCTCATGCAAGTGGAATCAGTCAATAGGCATTTTATGTGTGGCTTATGACCCTTAGCCTAATATCTTCAAGATTCATCTATTTTTCTAGCATGGGTCAGAATGTCATTCCTTTTTAAGGCCGAATAACATCCTGCTGCATGGATAGACGACATTTTGCTTAGGCTTTCACCTGTTGATGGACATAGGGGTTGTTCCCATCTTCTGGCCACTCTGGATGATGCCGTGAACACGGCTGCACAAACATCTGTTTGAGTCCCTGCTTTGATTCTTTAGCGCGTACCTAGAAGTAGGGTTGCTAGATCATATGGTGAAGTCTGTGTTCAGCTTCCTGAGGAGTCGCCAAACTGTTTTCACAGCGGCCAAGAAATTTCACGATGATGCAGTATTATTATCTAGATTGCCTACCATAATTATATTTCCCCAAATAGCCCTAAATTTTCCATTACAGCTTAAAAAAAAAAAAAAGTTTCAAGATCCAATCAGGGATCACAGTCTGCATTTAGTTGTCATGTCTCTTGATTCTTCTTTGATCTAGAATAGTGTTCCTTCCTATTTGTTTTTCATGACACTGCCATTTTTGCAGAATCCAGCCCAGTTGTCTTATAGAATATCCTCCAATTTGAATTTGCCTGAATGTTTCCTTGCAGTTAGAGTCAGATTAAACCTTTCTGCAAGAATACTGTATGAGCAGTAAGTTCTCTCTGTTTCATTACTTCAACCATTTAATGTTGCCTGATCTCATTATTGCTGATGTTGAATTTGGTTGCTGGTTAAGATGCCATCTGCTAGATCTTTCCATTGTCCAGGAACCCTTTCCCTTTGTAGTCATGAGCTGTGTGGTAAGGTGAAGTTGTGTGAATATCCTGTCCCCAACAATCTGTCAATCATTGGTTTTAGTATCAAGGAATGATCTTGGCCTAAATTATTATTTCATTGTGTGTTTTTAAATTATATCATTCCTTCTACATTTATTATGTGTTTTGTATAATCTATTATTCTGAGGCACCTGGGCGGCTCAGTCAGTTAAGCACCCAGCTCTTGATTTCAGCTCTGGTCATGATCTAATGATTCATGAGATCAAGCCACACATTGAGATCTGCACTGATCATGTGGAATTTGCTTGGGATTCTCTCTCTCTTCCTCTCTCTCTCTCTCTCTCTCTCTCTCTCTCTCTGCACTGTCCTTCTCAAAATGAATAAATAAACTTAAAGAAAAAAAAAGAAAAAAAGTCAGCGGAAACATAATCATGAGATGATACCAATGTTGAAATTAGCGTACAAGGACTGCAAAGTAGTTACTATAAATATGACTAAGGACTTGAAGGAAAATATAGTGGTCTTAATTGGGAGTCTTAACAGAGTAATTAAAACTGTAAAGAATTGGGGCCCCTGCGTGGCTCAGTGGGTTAAGCTTCCAAGTTTGGCTCAGGTCATGATCTCGCAGTCCTTGAGTTCAAGCCCCGCGTCAGGCTCTGTGCTGACATGACAGCTCAGAGCCTGCTTCTTCAGAGATGTCTCCTTCTCTCTCTGATTCTCTCTCTCTCTCTCTCTCTCTCTCTCTCTCTCTCTCTCAAAATAAATAAACATTAAAAAAATACAACTGTAAAGAACCAAATAGATTGAAAATCCATTGGAGTGGCTTACCAAAAGATTGAAGAAGGCTTGGAAGAAGAATAGGCTGTGAGTTTAAGGACAAGTCTGGAGAAATGATCTCATCTGAAAATCAGAAACAAAAGGACCGAATAGAAATTAACAATGCCCAAGCGATCTATAGGACCATCTCAAGCAGTCTAACGTATGTGTCTGGAGTTCCAGAAAGAGAGGAGAGAGAGGATGGGACAGAAAAATATATGTATTTGAAGACATAATGGTAAGAAAAAAAAAATGTGAAATTTGATGAGAGACATTCACTTACAGATTCAAGAAGCTTGGCAAGCCACAAACAGGATGAGCAAAGGAAAATCACACCTGGAGTAAGCATGTCATAGTCCAAGTGCTGAAAACCAGAGGTAAAGAAAACATTTTGAGAGCAGGTAGGTTCCATATCGGGGAACAGTGATGTGGAAGAGTGGAGGACAGAGACAGTGAGCTCACACTCTGAAGTGCTGACAAAGAAGACAATCTAGAATTCTGTAGCCAATGAAAATATCTTGCAGTAGGAGAGACAGGTAAAGACATTTTATGAAAAATGATAGAGGATGGGGCTCCCGGGTGGCTCGGTCAGTGAAGCAGCCGACTCCTGATTTGGGCTCAGGTCATGATCTCGTGGTTTGTGAGTTCAAAACCTGCACTGGGCTCTGTGCTGGCAGCGTGGAGCCTGCTTGGGAGTCTCTCTCCCTCTCTTTCGGCCCCTTCCCCACTCTCTCCCTCTCTCAAAATAAGTAAATAAATAAACATGTACATACATACACACATACATAAAACTTCAAAAGAAAAAGAGCGACAGAGAAGAGACTTTGCTGCCGGCAGGCCTGTGCTCCGAGAAATGCTAAAGCGCGTTCTTCAGTCTGAAAGGAAATTTGGGAACTTGGACCCATAGGAAGGAATGAAGCACCACAGAAATGGTAAAAGTTGGGTAAATTTAAAAGCATTACTTTTTTGTTTTCTCAATTTCCACAAAAGACCAGTATCTATTTACAGCAAAAGTAATATTATCATAAGATACAGTTTATGACCTATGGAGGAATAAAATATAATAGTAGAAATAATGGGAGAGCAAATAAACTTATATTGTTGTAAGGCTCTAATATCTGTGAAATGTGAAGTTCAAGTAGATTGTGATCAACTAGTGATGTGTACTATAATTTCTTTTTTTTTTATATTTATTCTTGAGAGAGAGAGCGAGTGAGTGAGCACAAGCTGGGGAGGGACAGAGAGAGAAGGAGACACAGAATCCATAGCAGGCTCCAGGCTCTGAGCTGTCAGCACAGAGCCCGACGCAGGGCTCAAACTCACGAACTGTGAGATCATGACCTGAGCCGAAGTTGGATGCTCAACCTACTGAGCCACCCAGGCGCCCCTACATACTATAATTTCTAAGGCAACCATTAAAAAATAATAAAAAGAGATCTAGCTAAAAAGCAAAAAAGGAAGTAAAATATAATATTAATGATAGTTAAATCCTGACTATTGAATTATAATATGTAAATATGGTATTAATTATATTCAGTTCCTCAGAAGAAGGCAGGAAGAGATGAACTGAGGAATTAAAGGACACATAGAAAAAAAGCAGTAAGGTGACAGACCTTGCTCTGTTTCTCCAAATTCATATGATGAAATCCTCACTTCCAGCACCTCAGAATGCGACTGTATTTGGAGCCAGAGCCCCTGCAGAGATACTAAGTTAAAATGAGGTCATTCGGCTGGACCCTAATCCAGTATGACTGGTGTCCTTACAAGAAGAGATTCGGGTACAGACACATACAGAAGGAAAAGAACGTGAAGACGCAGGGAGAAGTCAGCCGTCGACCAGACAAGGAGAGAGGCCTGGAACAGATCCTTCTCTCACAGCCCTCAGAAGGAACCAGTTCTGTCAACGCCTTGATCTCAGACTTCTAGCTTCCAAAACTGTGAGAAAAGAAATCTCTGTTGTTGAAGCCACCCAATCTGTGGTACTTTGTTACGGTGGCCCCAGCAGACTAAACCCAGACTAACACAGACTAAACCTAGGCCTAAACCCAGCTGTATGAATAATTCCAGTAAATGTAAATATTCCAGTTAAAACACAGAGCTTGTCAAGACCCCACTATACAATAGGTAAAAGAGAGAGAATTTCTCTACAGACACGGAAAGTAAAAGGATGAAAACAGATACGCTAGGCACTTAGAAAGCACACGAAGCTGGTACAGCTACATTCGTATCAGGCCAGGTTAACGTCCAGACAAGGAGAATTAGAGATAAAGAGAGGCATTTCGTAATCTGAAAAGGACCCACTGAACAGGAAGCTGTAACCCTAAATGGATATGCACCTGATAGCAGAGCTACAAAAAAACTGAAGTAAAAACTGACAGAACTAAGGGGGAAAAAAGGCAAATGCGTAATCACAGAGATTGGAAAACTCTTCGTTGGTAATTGATAAGTGATTAACTAGACAAAAAAAGCAATAGGACATAGAAAGTCTGAGCGGGACGACCAACTTGACGGAGCCGACATGGTATGTATCTGCGGGAACTCTATCCCATGATATTGCAGGACCGCAGTGTTTGGAGGCACGCATAGAGCGCTCCCTGAAATAGATCGTATCCTCGGCACGAAACAAACTGCGAAAGATGAAAATCTCACAGAATATGCTCTCTTAAATCAGAAAGAAATAATAATATATCTGGAAAACCCCAAATGTTTAAAAATTAAAGAATATATTTCTAGGGCTGCCTGGTTGGCTCAGTTGGTGGGACCTGCAACTCTTGTTCTCTGGGTCATGAGTTCAGGCCCCACCTTGTGTAGAGATTACTTAAAAATAAAATCTTAAAACAAAACATATATATATATATATATATATATATATATATATATATATATATATATGATTCATGAGTCAAGGAAGAAAACACAATGAAGGCAAAATATCTCAAACTGAACAAAAGCACAGCGTATCAGAATTTGTGTAGTGTAGCTGAGAGAAGTGCTTTAGAGGGAAATTGAGAGCTTTAAATCCGAAAAAGAGAAAGCTTTAAAATCAGTATTCTATGATTCTACCCTAAGAAGCTGGAAGAAGTTTGGCAGGTTTTCCCAAAAGTTAAATATTTTTACCATATGACCCAGCAATTCTACTCCTAAATATATACCCAAGAGAACTGAAAACATATATTTATACAAAAACCAGTACACAAATGTTTATAGATGCATTAGTCCTATAGTCAAAAAGTCGAAACAAAGAGCAAAATAAAATAAGCAAAAAAAAAAAAAAAAAAAAAAAAAAAAAAAAAAAAAAAAAAAAAAAACAAGTTAAATCCCCAAAAATGAGTAATGAGAGCAGGAATTAGTGAAATGGAAATACATAAAGAACAGAGAAAGTTAGCAAAACCAAAAGTTGGTTCTTTGAAAAAAATCAGTGAAATTGATAAACCGCTAGCAAGATGGATTAAGAAAAAAAAGAGGGAAAATGCAAATTACCAATTATCAAGAACAAAAGGGTGAAAGAGAGCAAAGGAGAGTAAGGAAACTTTCAGGCTGATCCAATATTCTAGATCTTAATTGGGTTGATGGTTACCCCAGTGTATACATTTACCAAAACTATATGCTTAAAATCTGTAGATAAATTATATTTCAATAAAGTGAAAAAAATTTATGAATTCTAGGGGCGCCTGGCTGGCTCAGGAGGTAGAGGTCCCAATTCTTGACCTCGGAGTCATGATTTTAAGCCCCACATTGGGTGTAGAGCTTACTTAACAGCGACAACAACAACAAAATTCTGCATACTGTTATCTCCAGTTCAGATCTGACATTTCTGGATTTTTCCTCACCTTCCTTCAGTCCATATTTTTTATCTCCCTTTTTTTCACAGTGTAATCTCTGATTTCCAACATCTATATATTTATTCATTTTTTTGTATCTTTCATACAAAAACAACAGTTTTAGAATTCCTACGCTGATATTATCAACAACAAACCAATTAAGTAAAGCTCAAGTGTTTTTTGGGTTTTTTTTTGTAGTCCTTAGGAAGTCCATGAACTGTATTGAACATTTATTTGAATTCTTGTGTTATTTTTTCTGTACAATTATGTTACCATTCATTTCTGGTTTACTCCTCCTGTGTTTCTTTTTTCAGATAGATATCTTATTTTCTTATTTTCCCTTCTTTCTTACACAAAGGTAGCATACTACATATTTGGCAATCTATCATGGAAATCACTCTGTATCAGCTAATGAAAATCTTTTTTTTTTTTTTTAATAGCTACACAGTATTGCACTGATGGGTTTATTTAATCAGCTTCCATGGAACGTGGGTGCTTTCCAACATTCTGCCATTACAAATAATGCCACAGTGAATAAGCTTGTGCATACGTTGCTATAGGTCTGTGGAAGTGAATCTTCGGGAGAAATTCCTAGAAATAGCATTTCTGGGTCAGAGGGTAAATGCCATTCTGTCTCATTAGCACCACCAAATTCCTCTCTCTGGGAGGCTGGGCCAATTTTATGCTCTTACAAGTTTCCCCTCAGCTTGCCAACTGAGATATACTGTCCAAGTTTTTTAGTTTTTGCCAATCTTATTTAAAGGTGGGAATCTTGGGATGCCTGGGTGGCTCAGTAGTAGGTTAAGCGTCTGACTTTGGCTCAGGTCATGATTTCGCAGTTCGTGGGTTCGAGCCCCACATCCGGCTCTGCGCTTACAGTGCGGAGCCTGCTTGGGATTCTCTGTCTCCCTCTTTATCTGCCTCTCCCCTGCTAGCTCTTTCTCTCTCTCTCTCTCTCTCAAAAAAAAAAAAAAAAAAAAAGTGGGCATCTTGTCATATATTTAAGGGTAGACTAGAAACTCTTTAAGGCTCAGAACCCAAGGTGCGGACTTCACATACTGCTCACACTAACAGGTGCCCCTGCCCTGTACTTGTTAAATGAGTAAAGGAAAAAACTGGTCGGACCTCTACCGGACTCATCATGTTGGGACTGTTGTGAAACCGGTCACCATGACAGTTGACTCATGTCCCAGTGTGGGCAGTGCCAGACGCCTGGCTGGGAGCTAGTGAAAAAGAAGAGGAGACGGGTCTCCCCCGCCTGCCAACACTCCCCCTCCCCCCCAGAACAGGTAGAAGACCCTTCTCTCCCCGTGGAACGTAGTAAGAGTACAGCTTTATGAGTCCAGAGATATCCACAGAGCCATTGCAATGCATGACACAATGCCCCCTTTACCCTAGTAGAATTGTCTCTAGTATTTTTTTTTTAATGTTTGTTTATCATTGAGGAGGGGGAGGGGGAGAGAGGGAGGGAGACACAGAATCCAAATCAGGCTCCAGGCTCTGAGCTGTCAGCAGAGAGCCCGATGCGTGGCTCAGATCCACAATTGGAACCGTGAGATCATGACCTGAGCTGAAGTTGGATGCTTAACTGACTGAGCCACCCAGGCGCCCCTCTAGTATTTATACTATTTGTTAAATATGTCGGCACGAACATGGTAAGACTTTTTTTTTCCTTCTTTTTTTTTTTTTTAAGTGTATTTATTTGAGAGAAAGAGTGCAAGTGGGAAAGGGGCAGAGAGAGGGAGAGACAGAATCCCAAGCGGTCTCCGCACTATCAGTGCAGAGCCCAATGCAGGGCTCGAACTCACAAACTATCAGATCTGAGCCAAGATCAAGAATTGGGTGCTCAACCAACTGAGCCACCCAGGCGCCCCGAGATTTTTTTCTTATTGATTGATTAAATAGGTAAGACAGCTGCAGAGTTCAAAATTCAAAAGTACTGTCAATGAAGATTTCCCTTCATTCCCTATTTCCAACCCACCAAATTACCTTCCTCTCAAAGGTAACTAATGGCATCAATTCCCTAGGTGTCCTTTCAGAGATATTTATGCACAATACAAGTGAATACACACATCTTTACCCAAATAGTAGCCTGTTCTATAAATCCTTTTTTTCCCCATTTCACCTTCTTCACATATATTTTTTTTTAAATTGATTTGAATCCTCAGCAGCTTTTTTTTTTAAGTTTACTTATTTTTGAGACAGAGAGAGACAGAGCATGAGTGGGGGAGGGGCAGACACAGAATCGGAAGCAGGCTCCAGGCTCTGAGCTGTCAGCCCAGAGCCCCACGCGGGGCTCAAACTCACAGACCGCGAGATCATGGCCTGAGCTGAAGTCAGATGCTTAACCGACTGAGCCACCCAGGTGCCCCTCTTCACATATATTTTAGATTTCATTCTATTCTACACCAAAACATGCAGAGCTTGCTTGAACTTTTTCACAGTACAGTGTCCTTCGTATACTGTAACTTACTTTACCGGTACCTTAGTGATAGACATTTAGGCTGTTTATAGTCTTTGCTATTACAAATGGTAAGATAAGAAATAACCTTATGTATGTTCTTTTAGACATACAAGTGTGTCGGTAGGATAAATTTCTAGATGTGGACCAAAAGGGATATGTGCATTTGTAATTTTGACAAATAGTGCCCATTTGGCGTCCTTGGAGCTGTACCAGTTTACATCCCAGCAGGGTGGGACTGTGGGGGAGGATCCTGGGCTGCCATCCCCCTGAGAGCATGTGGGAGGCCGGCGGGGGGGGGGGGGGTGTAGCCAGATGGCCCTTTGCACTCTGTATGGGACGATCATCTCTGCCCTGCACCTAAGCGGACCTCGGATGAGCGTTCTGTGGGCAGGCCCAGTGGAGGCACAGGCTTCGAAACGGGAAGTGAAACAGAGCCCGCTTTGACAGCTTCTGAAGTTTGACAGCTCTGACGCCCTCCGTGCTGAGCAGGCTCTAGAAAAAGACGGCTCCTGCCATCAAGGCCGCACAACCCCCAGGAGAAATGACTTAGACAGGGACCAGATTTCATTCGTCCGGCACATAAACAATCCTCACAGGCTGGACAGGACCAACAGCCCAAACAGGAGGCATGAGTACCTACTACGTAGCCAACCCTGGGCTCGACACACAGCACCAGGATGAGGCAGTCTCTAGCGGAGGCAGTGAGATGTATTGTGGCAATGAGACGTGCCCTCATAAAATATAAACAGAGAAATCCTTAACTCCTCTTGGGGAAGGCTGCCCCGAGAAGCGGCATGTGGTCAAGGGCAGGAGTTGCAGGTCTGGAAGCCAGCAGAACCTCTCCGCGAGGTGGAGGCATCTGCCCCAGAGGAGGTTTCTGGGAAGTGCCTTTTCCTTCAAGAGACTAAGGACCACAGCAGAGCTCAGGAAGGACCCGGGACCCTGTCCACCTTCCGTCCTCCCTGCTCGTTCTGAAATACTTAGCTACGGGGCCGTCTTCGGGAAGTCCGCGTGCACTCCTGTCCCGTGGCTCTGTTCGCATTAGCTCCAGGCCCCCCTCTCCCGCCAGGAAGCCCTCGGAGCTGAGGCACCGGAGCTCCAACCGTCCGCATCTGCCATGACTGGCACGGCGTTGTTTTCTGGTGTAGCACTCGGCTGAACGAACTATGGAGAACACAGGCCGTCATGTTGACGATCCCGTAAGTCCTGGAGGTGGAGCTGACCCCAAGCCACGTCAAGCTGCCACTGCTGTGGCCTCATTCCACCTCTAGACCCTTTCGGAGACATGTTCCTTTCCCGGATTTACTTGAGTTTCTTGGCAGATTAGCTCCTTAAGCCTGACGTTACCGGTGCGTTTGTCTGAGTTTGAGGGTGGAAAAATGCCGCCACACCTGAGTCACTAGAGAATGAATCAGTGTGGCCTTCATCGGTGGGTGTGGCACTGGTCGTCACTGTGGCAGCTGGGGACGGCAGAATGGGGACAGAGGGACATGGGAAATGTGAGGGCAGAGGGTGGGCCGTCCTCCTCTTTGCATCTCCTCCTCATGATCTCTCCCTTGACGTCTGGCAGCGTGACACCAGCCGTTTGCGAAGTTCTCGGGAACCTCCCGGACACTGCTCCGCCTCGGCTCTCCTGCCACTCGGCCACTGTCCCTTCTCCTTTGCTGGTCTTCCACCTTCTAGAGAGGATTTCCCGAGCGCCGTCTTTGGTCTTGTCGTCACGCCACCTCCCTGTCTCTCTTCACCCCCTGAGAACCCCTCCGTGCGCATGGGCTCAGCTGTCGCTTCTGTGCAGGCGATCCCCCCTGCCCTGGATGCCACCTCTCCCTGACCTCGCCACTGGACTTGACCTCTAAGTTGCCGCTGCCTACTGGATGTCTCCTTTTGGGAGTCCTGTCATCGTCTTAAACTGAACAGGCGTGAAATCGAGCTTGCTCCTCCTCCCAGATTCCAGTCTTCTGCCCATGGCATCAGCCTTCTCTCACGCACCCGTGCTCAAATCCTGAGTCATCTTCGACGCCTCCTCCCCACTCCTCCCTTCCCAAACGCAGGCCTTGCCACCTGCCTTTGCAACATCTCTTGCTGCTCTCTGTCCTTTGCGTTCTGACTGCTAGCCCAGCATCTCAGCACCCATGTCCTGAATATTTAATAGCTTCTGCTGTGGTCTCCCTGCCTGCACTTTCTTCCCTGCGAGTCTTTCTTCCTACCTGGCCAGACAGATTCTCCGGAATGATTATTTTTATCCTATTTTTCTCTTGCTCAACAACCTTCAGGCGCTGTCTTCACTGTGGATAAGTGCAGATTCCTTCACCTCAGGCTCCAGGCCCTATGTTTGGCCCCAGCCCTACTTGCTGGCGTTATCCCACATGACGTGAGTGCAGGCATCAGATTCCGTTCCGACACTTACGTGCTGTGTGACCCTTGGGCAAGTACTTAACCTCACTGTGCCCGAATCTCTTCCTCAAAGTCTCTTTATAAAGATTTTAGCATCTGAGAGGATAAACAGCACTTAGAACAGTCTGGATATGGAGTAGGCACTGAAATGCTAGCTGTTTAGTGCACCGATTCTTATCAAGCAAGTGCTGCAATCTGCACGCCCTCCCCTGGGCGCACACGTCCGCCTCTCCTTGTTACCTTTGCTCTCAGCCCAGTCCCTCAATCTAGAATGCTCTTCTCTGCCCCTCTCCTCTTACTCACCCTTCATGGGCCCCTGACCTCCCATTTTGCTTCTGATCAACGTCTCTTTGCCACTTCCTGCAGGGCTGCTCCGCCTGGTTGGGTGGTGCTGGGCGTGTCGAGCCAGCCGCAGGCCACTCTCGGCACATCTTCCTGGAGGGGTCGTTTTACTTGACAAGTGAGTTCACCCATTTGTAATGCTACAGCAGCTACCTCAGTAATATCATGGAGTAGAACACAAGACTGGCAGAAGGTTTTGAAGAAAACAGATGCAACTAGTAAGGATACTCAGGGGCGCCTGGGTGACTCGGTCAGTTAAGCGTCCGATTTTGGCTCGGGTCATGATCTCACAGCTCGTGAGTTCCAGCCCCGCGTCGGGCTCTGCGCTGACAGCTCAGAGCCTGGAGCCTGCTTTGGATTCTGTCTCTCTCTCTCTGTCTCTCTCAAAAATAAATAAACAAACATTTTTTAAAAAGAATATTCAGAGTGGAGGTGTCTCAGGCCACCCCCCAGCTGCGGTAGGGGGTCTTCATTCATTCTGCAGCGGAAGGGGTGAGGTGCTAAAGTGAGGCAGGGACAGCCAATGTAGCGGGAGGTGGCTGTCTGTGTGCTCAGGGTCCCCACAATGAGGGTCCTTTTAAGTGCAGGGCTCTCTCCTTCCTGAAGACTCAGTGTCTATACCACTCCCAATTGCCCCAAAGTAGCCTGTATATTGTTTTCTTAACTTTCCACATGGGTAGATCTCATCTCTCCAACAGCGCCCTCAGCACCCAGGGCGCAGGCCCAGCGGGGTGCAGGTGTTGGGTAACGCACTGCGGAAGGCAGCCCCAGGTGTGAGTCCGGCCGCGGGGTTTACTGATGGAGTAAGTTGCTTTTCTTTCCAGCCTCCTTATCTGTCAACTGTGGCTCATACTTACCTAATGAGAGTGTTTTGAGTCACTCCAGTCAACTAGATAAGGAATGTGCAGCTTTCAGCTCAGCAGATGGCACGCAGGGCACTTAGTAAACATCAGACCCCTCCGAGCTACGTGAGGCTCTCAGCAAACGTTGGATTCTCGAATGTTCCCACTGATAACTATACCTTCCCACCTGCATCTACACCCACATCCTTGGCCTCCCTTCCTGTCACGCTGGATGCTCCTACCTGAGGCCAGCCTCTCCCTGGGTACTCGTCCTGGCCCTTGTCGCTTTCACAAAGGCCTCATATGACTGCTGTCTCTGTCTCCTGCGGCATCAGTACCCTCCCCGTTTGCTCACTGTCTTCACTGGGTGATCATGCTGTGGTGTCACTCTCTCTAAAGCAAAAGACAAAACGACACATCAAAACCCCTCCTTTGATCCCACGTCCCACTGGTCACCGCTGTATTCCTCTGCTCCCTTTCCAGTAAAACTCCCTGAAAGAGTTGGCACGCTCCCCTTTCCACTTCTGCCACTCGCTCTGAGCCCACTGCAGCACACTCTTACCTGGCAGTCGTGGAAACTTCTTGTCTCTGGTGACCTCTGCATGGCCAAGTCCAGCATTCGGCCCTCAGGCTTCATTGTACCAGCCTCTCCAAAGCACCTGAGACCCTGAAATGCCTTCTGTCCAGGCCCCCCGGGCCTGCAACTCCTGATTTTCCTCCGGCCCTGCCGCCCACAGTCTCCTTCCTCGCCTCTAAGCATAGAAGTCCCAGGCCTGTCCTTGGACCACTTCTTGTCTCTTTCTGCAGTCACCGAGGTAACTTTATCCACGCTCAGGGCTTTAAATGCCACCTAAGAAACGTCCTCATTTACATCTCCGATCCAGAGCTCCCCAGAATTCCAGGCTGGCGTATCCACCGCCTACTCCCCAGCTCCGCTGGGGTGTCACCCACTTCAGGCGCGGACTCTTGGTTCCCCAGCACCCCCCACCCCCACCCCTCACACAGCCTTCCCCATCTCAGTCATGGGAACTCTGGCTTTCCAGACGCTCAGGCGGAGGCCTTTGGAGTTCTCCTTCGCTCCTCTCTCTCTCAAGCCCACAACCGACTGATCTCCCCACCCTGGTCCAAATCTCCGTCACCTCTCTCGAGGCCGACCCCAAAAGCCTGAGCAGTTTTGCCGCCTCTTTTTCCCCCAACCCCACAATCTGTTCTCCGCCAACCGCCAGAGTCATGTTTTCAACACATAAGCTTGATTGTGTCATTTATTGGCTCAAAACCCACCACTGTCTTCCTGTCTCACTCAGAATAAAATCCAGATTCCTTATCTAGGCCTGAGAGGCCCTGTGGGACCGGCCCGCCACCTCTCTGGCCTCATTTCCCCTCGCACTCCCCTGGCACTGCCCTCGCTCCCTCTGCCCTGGCTGCGCCGGCCTCCGTGCTGGTCCAGGACCAGGCTGCAAACTCTCCTGCCTTCGGGAGTGTGCTTGCTGCTCCTTCGCTCCCAAGTACCACGGAGGTGCAAGGCTCATTCCTGTACTTCGCTCAGGTCTGCTCAAATGCCGCCCTGTCAGGGAACTTCCCTGATCAACCTCTCTAAGCACCCCTGGCATTCTTTGACCTCTGACCCTGATGTGGCCTGCCACCGACCACCACGTGGCGTAATATTTGCCTGTGGGTCTTCCTTCATCTCTCACCACTGACAACACCCAAGAGGACCTCTAGAGCCCGGCGTACAGAGGATGCTCAGCAAATGGGCAGGGGCACGGGTATGGATGGGTATGGATGGGAAGAGCCTGATGCACGTGGCCTCTCATCTCTGTACCACCACGGACCTGCTGGCACTGCTGAGCAACTCCGCAGAGCCCTTCTGGGCTTCGGGCTCCTTCTCCGCAAAACGTACCCCGATGGCCCTTTAGGAACTTTAGAGATTATTCACTTAAAGAGCTTGAGGCATGGGCAGCGCCCAGTACAGTGGGGGCTGAGGGGGCCACTTGGCTGCTCTGTAGGCCTGTCCCCAAGGAGTTATAGTAGTGTGGTGTCTGTCCGCTCAGGATGGAGTGAAGGTAAACACAGTATGAGGAGTACTGACTCCATACCATCCCAAGGTCCCCTAAGCGTTGTTTCTGCTCCACCCAGTTCCCCGTCAAAGCCCATCAGATGATGCCCATCTCCAAGCAGGACCTGCAGGCTGGACTTCCCCAAGTGTACTTTGGATCCAGGTGGCCCCAGTGTGGGGAAGCAGAGGTGCTTGCTAAGAATGCGTAGGTCTGGGCTTTATGATGCGTGGGCCTATGGAGTCCCCTCTGACAAAGGACCCATTTTTGTGAGGTGGGCTACACTGGACAGGCCTGATGGCAGGTCAGGTAGGTCTTCTCTGGCGGCTCTTTGAAGGTGACTGAGGAGTCGTTTCCCTGTACACCACCAGGGGGCGCCAGAGGTCGCTCAGCTCTAATGAGGACTTGCCCCACCATCTATTAAGGAGTCTTTCTTCCATCTCAGATCTGGGATGGGACAACAGAGGGAAAGCATGGTGCCGGCTCTTTCCCACCTATCAACTTGCTGATTGCTGCCAGCCCAAACAGGGCCACATTGAGGCACTGGAGGTCAAGCTTCCAGACTCTGTTCTTTATTGATAAGCATTAATGAACCCCTTGCCAGTTCTGCCCTCAGATTCCCAGCCTTAAGTGGGGAGTGTGTCTTTGCCTCTTAGACACCTGCCTGAGTCTGGCTTTGTCCAAGGCTGTGCCTCTTTGCCACGCTATTCCCCAGACCACAGCATTTAGGTCAGGGAGGTGTGTAGCAGGCATCTGAAGGGTCATGGTCAGGTCCTGGTCCTCAGAGACCACTCTCCATGTAGGAAGTGCAAACTTCAGCTGTGTTGGCTCCCAGAGGGGGCTCCAGGAGCCTGCTGGTTAGATGGAAGGCTGAGCCTCAGAGACCTCCAGATTCAGCCTCTTTCCTCTTCACACTCTTCACAGCCAAACACTCTCATGGCAGAACTGAGCCAAGGGGGCAGCAAACTGGCTCCCGCTTGTGTCCTGAGGTCCTGGGATCGCGGGCAGGAGGCCTCGGGTGGTGCCTCAAAGGGGATAGACATGCCAGAGGCTGTGCAAGGGGAGGGGGAGGGAAAAATCAGAGCGAGTCAGTTAAGTCCTTGATCTGATTTCACCAGCCCCAATTCTTGGTCATGGCCTATAGTCCTTGGCCAACCCCTCTGTACTAAATAGAGAGTCCCTCGGGCCCTGGGTGCACTCTTCCCCCACCATTAGCTCAGAGCTAAGAAGTATTAAAGCCATCTTCTGCCTTCCTGAGCCAGGCACCCTGTAGACCCTTCTCACCCGTTCAGCAAAGCCCAAGAGCCTTCACCCATCTCTTCCTCAGGTCAGGGCAGCCCCCACCTGGGGCCAGCAGGCTGCTGGTGCCTGACGAAAACCCTGGCCCCCCTGAAAGCCCTCCCTGGCCTGTCTCTGACCTGTACTGGAAGCGGGGATCTCCAGGGTGGGTCTGCAGCACCTGGCGCACTTCCGGGGGGGGCTCCAAGCCCATCTGCTCGGCCCGATGCCAGCGCTGCAGCCGTGTGATCCCTGCCAGGGTGGGAAGAAGACACTGAGTCCAGGCTAGAGAATGTGTGTGGAGGGGTGTGTTGGGACCTCCACACCCCCCAGTCTCAGTAGACCCAGGCAGGGGCTTGGCTTGCTTCAGGGATGTGTGGATGACAGGGCTGTCTCCAGGATGTGCTCCTGGGGCCTGAGGGGGTCCTCACCCGTGCAGGGCCCATATTGCCAGGCCAGATCAAACTGCCTCAGCAGCTCCAGCTCCGCTTCATCCACGCTCAGAGGCTGGGGCTCTTCCCCTGCAATGACATGCTGCTTCTCAGGCCTGCCCGGGGCCTATGCCCTGCAAGGCCAGCCCCCTGCCGCTCGCTTCACAGCTGTCCCACTGCTCCCCGGCCCTCGCCACCCCCTGGCCTCTGCCGGCCGTTGCCAGGCCTGGACTAGGAAGCAGAGGACATACTTCACTTCCCCTGCCATTGCCCGCGTCCACCCACGTCCTCTCATGCCCCTCGGTGGTGTCCACTGCTCCCGTCCCCCAATCTTTAGAGACCTAGCTCTGGCGCCAGCTCCCCCTTGCTGTGCCCAGCGGGGCCCTCCCTCCTCTTCACTACAGGGTAGGAGTCAGTGATGAGCCGCTTCCGGCCCATGGCGGCCACCCAGGCAGGCAAAGAAGGAGGCGACTGCGAGGAAGGAGACAGGCCAGCGGGCACGAGAGAGACAGCTGCTGAGAGAGAGAGAGTGAGAGAGGGCTGAGGCCAGAGAGCGAGCCTGGGGCCAGCGACAGGCAGACACGGTGACCCAGACTAGCCGAGAGGAAGTCCGCTGGTTCCAGGGAATGACGCCTGTCCCCCACCCCCACAAGCACGCAAACATTAAAGACCTAAACCAATGGCTGGCCACCTCCGCGGGGCGGGGCCCGGCTTCAGCCAATGGCAGGCGGCGCAGGCAGAGGGGGCGGGGCAGCTGCTGCAGCTGTGTTCTGGGGGAGAAGGGGCGAGGCTGGGGTGGGGGACCTGTCAAGATGCCCCAGACGGCACCACCTCCTCCTGCCCCCCCTCCGCCCCATTGGTCTGCAGTGGGTCTCGGGGGACTTAATAGAGCGTTATCCTTAGCCTCTCACTTCCCGTTTGCCCTTCCTAGGCAAATGTTCTTTTCAGCCTCACTAATCCCCGTGGCCGGTTGGTGACTCCCCAGAGTCCAGCTGGAGCCTCCGCTCCCACCCCTTGTCCCGCAGAGCTCAGTGGGGGCAGGTCTGGAGGTCCGATGAGAGTTTGGGCTAATCCAGCCCCCTCCCTGCTCCCATCCCACCCCCACTGGCCCCAGGAGACCTGGCTGGAAAAGCCCATGGGTTCCAAAGCTCCTTTCTCACAGTCTGTGCCCAAAGACCCTGCCCACTCTTAGTCCAGGCAAGCGTTGGCCTTGTCAACTCTCCCGGAGGCCTGCAGCCTGCCCCATGCCCACCCTACCAGTCAGGAAGATTCCACACTGAGCAGGAGGCCAGAGTGTATTGGTATCCCTAGTTTTTCATCAGTAAAACCTGCCATCTCACTACTATGACAGTATGAGCAGAAAATACCCACACTAAACCAAACACTTATATGGCGCTTACAGTATGCCAAAGTACTGTCCTCAGCATTTCCCCACATATTCGCTCAACTAAAATAGATGTAAAATGATTCTTTTTTTTTTTTTTTTAAAGATTTTATTTTTTTAAGTAATATCTACCCCCAGCATGGGGCTTGAACTCATGACTCGGAGATCAAGAGTCACATGCCCCACTGACTGAGCCAGCCAGGCGCCCCATAAAATGGTTTTTGAAAGTAGGAAGTGCTGATAGTCACAGCATTGTGGGGCCCCAGTTAAACCACAGGCCGTGCCCTCCCCACCCCTCCCCTCCCAGGAGCGCAGAGGCTAATAGCGGAGGCAAACGGGACGCACAGTTGTCAGTGCGGGGATAAAGTTCCTAACAAGGATAGGGGAGAGGGTGGGTCAGAGATGAGTTGGACCACAGGGCTGCCTTAGCACTGGAAGACCTCCTGGAGGAGGCAGTCTGCTGTAAACAGTGTCTCTCAATTCTCCGCCCATGACCTTTGTCCCTTGGGCTCCTGTCATCGCTGAGTCACCCCTACACCCTCCTCCCCCTCACCAACTTCCTGGCAGCAGGCAACTGCGCTGGTCAGCGGGAGTCTGGGAGTCGGCACAGGGACCAGCCCAGCTCTAACTGCCCTCTAGAGATCCATCTAGTTCCTCCTTCCAGGAGAGCCGGGCCTGCTCAGAGGCTTCTGCCTGCCCCCTCTTCCACTGCTCTGGGGTGCGGGTGCGCTGCGTTAGGAGTGAGGTGGGCACAAGAGAGGAAAATGGTCTGCAGAGTGGACCGCCAAAGGGGAGGAACAGGGACAGGACATGTCTTCAGGGGCCTCCTCCTGCCTGGCTCTCCCCATCCACTTCCTTGAGGAGGGCCGAGTGGGAGTCAGAGCTCGCGAATGCACTGCACAGAGCTGGAGGGCCCTTCCCTGCTTTATTTTCTGGGCTGGGCCTGGCCTAATCCCCCATCTGCCTCGTGGACTAAGTGGGGCCCACACTGAGGGAGACAGGGGCCCTGCTGCACTGGGGAGGGGAGCAGGGAGGCCCTCTCCACCAGGCCCGGGAAGGGCTGAGGTGCGGAGTCCAGTCAGGCACTGAGCACGCCACGGAGGGATCGTGCCCGGGCTCGGTGGGACTGACCACTCTCTCCCCAGGGGGCGTCCCAGAGGTGTGTGGCACCTCACTCCTGAGTCCACAGAGCCCCGAGGGAGTAGGAAGCCATGGGCGGGGCAGACCCCTCCTCATTCCCAGTCCTTCCCACCCCTGAAAGCTGATAGCCGTGGGGCCCTGCCACCGCCCAGGGAGCGTGAAATGAGGTGTGCCGCTGGGAGGCCACAGTGGCTCCTACTGCCGCCCGAGCCCATTTCCCTCTCTCCTCTGGCACCCTGGCCGGCTCTGTGGGCACTGTCTGGGCCGTCCCCGCCAGCCACCCCCGGCTCTGCCTGGCCCAGGCCCTGCTAGCCTCTCTCACCCAGCCTGGCCTGTAGCTTTCCCCCATCAAGGCAATCAGCTCAAGTGCAGGCACCCTAGGATTGTTTTTCTGGCCTGGAGTCAAGGGAACTCTCCGCAGATAGCATCGCCCTCCTGTCCTAGTCATGTAGTAGTGGGACCGAGCTCCAAGGCTCAAAGGAGCTGCCACCCAGGAGCTTTGGAGCCATCCCTGTCCAACTGGCATCCTTCTGTAACTCGGCCTACCCACCCAACAGGTCTTGTCCTTCTTCCTTCCCTTCCTGTCTGCCCCCATCTCCTTTCTTCCTGGAACCCCTGGCCCTACTCAAGCAGCCTCCCAGCCTATCCCCCAAACTGCTGTTGTGCGACCTATCACAATTTGGGCTTCAGGCTGGAGGGCCAGGCCAGAGGTCTGAGTTAGGAGCTGAGTTCTCCCTCCTTCGGGGAGGTTCCTGAGACCCAGGAGCCTGTTTCCGGGTCAGCTCTGACCCCCAGAGGATGGTTATGGGACTGGCAGGAGTGGCCGATGCATCTCAGCCTGGGAACACTCAAGGGCCTTGCTTGAGGCCAAGACCAAAGTCTCGGGGGAACCCAAGGGAAAAGGAGAGCGAAGACCGGAACAGGAGCCCAGCACCTTCCTGAAGGCTGAGGCCCACTGTCTACTGCTCCGAGGGGAAGGGGATTAGGCCTGGCTTAGCTCAGACAATGTGGCAGGGTGGGGGGGCCTCAGCACTGCGCAGGTGCCCTAGGAGCCCCTTCTCCCTCCCCTAGTGGGGCTCACAGTGGGGCTCGTCTTGGAGAGAGTCAGCTAGAGCCAGGAAGGTGGGGGCAGGTATAGAGAAGCAGCTGCCTGGGGCCCAGCAGACTGTGGGTGTAGCCTGCTCTCCTTCCCTCTCCCCGGCATCCCCTTCCTCAGGCCCTCAGGCCCTCAGGCCCTGCCACCCACCCGGAGCTAGAGATTCTGGGCAGGCGGACTCGTATCCCTGGCCCCCCCACCCACATGCCCACACACCATGGGCCCCATTCCCCACCCTGTGGACCAGAATTCTTTCAGGCAACTCCTCCTAGTCCATCATGACCCTCCCAGACACCCCACCTCTCCCGGCTCCAGGTTCTCTGGCCTTGTGGGCTTTGAGGGGCAGGAGCCTGATGGAAGGCAAAGGTCCCCCTGCATCTGGGTTTTTCTGCCACTGGCTGGCTTTTCTGCTATGTCCCAACCGTCCCCTCGGAGCCTTCTCCCATTACTGCCCCTGTCACCTTGGCCAGCTGGCCCTGGAGAAATTCTGGGAACAGTTGAAAAGGGATCCTTCTGGCCATTTCTCACCTTGGCCACCAGGTGTCAGACTTTGTCTAGCTGGGAGGAAGGTCCTAGTTCGTTTCCACCCGGTTGGCCAGGCCTTAGAGGTCAAGGCAAGTTGGGGAGGGGCCTAGAGGTGACCTCTGCACGAGGGAGGCTAGAAGACCCTGAAGGTTGAGAGGAAGGGCTGGAACTCTGGTTCTAAAGCTCACAGCTACTTCCTCATTGTCCCCACCCCCACCCCACTGACAAGGGCTTTGTCTACTGCTGGGAACTGGGGAACCAGGCTGAGTCAGGGAGCTCAAGAACTGAAGGGACAAAGGCAGGGACAGTTGTGGCTCCAGAGAAGAAGGGGGAGCTGAGAGGGAACCACCCATCAGAGCACTCAGTCAGGGGCCCGGATCACTGGCCCTTACCCTCTAGGTTAAGGGGAACAAGGGCCTCCCTCGGCCCTTCCCCATTCGGGTGGCTGTGGCAAGTGGGCGAATGTGTGCGCGTGTCTGTAAGACGAGCACTTGAATGAGTCTCTTCACATACTGCGAGGGCCCTGAGTCCTGGATGTTGGGTCAGTCTTTGCAAAGGCAGGAAGCTGGCAAGGCGTCACCGCCCTTTGGCCACCCTCCACCTCTTCCACACCCACTCCCACCCCTGCCCCCGAAGTTGCCTCTCCCGAGGGACCGTTCGCCAACTCGTGCCCATCCTCGCACACACGGGTGCGTTTCCAGATACCCAAGAGGATGCTGAGCTTCCTAATCCGCTCTGTGCTGTCTGGATGGAGAGGATGGGGAGGAGAGCTTCTCTCCTTCCCTCCTACTCTCCCTAGCCTTCCTGGGACAGAAGGACTTCCAGAGATAATGTCCTCCTTCCCATGGCACCGCAGGCCCCAGGCATTCCAGGTTTTTAAGCTGACCTCTGCGTACCTGGGCCCCCGACGCTAAGGCCACACTTAAGAGGTGGGACCTGAGTAACCGACACAGACTCCCCACCGGTCCCGGAGCAGTGGTGGGTGGAGAACCGACAACGGGCTCATAGAAGAGCCTGATGACTTGTCATTTACCAAGAGCCACCTGCTCACGGTCCGAAGCTCCAAAACCCAAAGGACGGGCTCCTACCCCGACACCATCAGTCACCATCGGTAGGGGGCTATCTGGGGGACTCTGAGATGCCCTTTCCGGCTCAGCTGCCCCCTGTGTCCGCCTCCCCCACCTTACTCTTTATGACGCCCCCTCTGTGTCCTCAGCCGGGCGAACTTGTGTGCTTGCCCGCCCTTCCCCGGTTGCTCTCCTCCTCTGTTTCCATCTGCTGCAGGCCCGGCTCTGAGACCCCGCGTGTGCTGCAGCTCCCGGCCACTCAGAAGCACCGTTTCTAGCTCTCTGGAGTCTCCGACCCTCGAGTCTCTGCCATTCCTGCCCCGTCAGTCCTCGGCCTTGGGAAGTGCCCTCTTTTCACCCTGTCCTCTCCTCCTGCCATCCCCGGCTTGCTAGGGGGTGTCACAATCCACGACAGAGATGTGTGTGCTGGTGTCACCTGGCTCCGTGTGGTGTCCAGCGGCCCTTTTGATTCCCTTCCTCTGCTTGTCCGTCTCCATTCTTCTCCAGCTCCCACCCCTCCCGCAGCCATTTCACGTTCACATCTCTTCTGTTTAAAAACAACAGCAGACCAACCAACCACACAAAAAACCTTCCTTGATCCTGCCACCAAATGCCTGAGAGAATACATTCACCCCTTTTCCTTCTTTCTCACCCCCTCCTTTCATCTCACGGTTGGAGTCTACCTCCCAAATGCTCCCGCAAAGGTCACCTGTGACCTCCCAGTTTCCCAGTGGGTTTCCCCCAAATTCTTCTCTTAGCGCTTCTGGGGCATCTGACACTATTGATCAGCTGCCTCCCTAAAACTCTCCTCTCTTGGCTTCTCATACACTATTGTCTTGACTCTCTTTAAATCAGCTTATATTAAATTATCAAGTACAAGTACTTTAGTTCGGTGCAGGGCATTGTGCTAAAATGCTAGAGGGATGCAAAGATGAATAAATTGTGCAACGTGCCCTCGAGATGCTCTCTGCTTCCAAGGGAGACAGACACACTGAGCTGACCCTTGCCCTGCCCTTGTCCATACCCTACCCTGAGAGTCTGTGCAGAAGCACCTACTGTGTGTTGGGCACTGGAAGGACAGCGGTGGCTGCAGACACCATTGCCTCCCTGAGAGGGCTTGCAGACCGGCACCCTCGCTGAAGGGACGCAATCGCTCCTTCCCCGACTTCCAAGTATTTTGCCTGTGTCTTTCCACAGCTGATCCAATTCTGCCTTGGATTCTAGCATTTGGAGCTAGGGAGGGCGGAGGGAGTCCCAGTCCCTTCTCTAGAGTGTTTTGTTCGACACACTAACTGAACACCTTCCGTGGGCTTGAGCCTGAACTGGGATAGAGAGGTGGGGAAGACTCAGAGTCTGCCCCTAAGAAACACACAGTACAGTGGCATGGGATATACCTTCCTTCTCCCTGTATTCTGCATAGCCCCCTTGTTTGCTGCCTTGCACATTACAGGCTGCTAGGTTTTGCTGCGATGTGGAGACAGCCCGGATGCCCTCTCCTCCCTCTCTTGTTAGGCAGAAAGCAGGCCTGCAGGATATCTAGACGGGGTCTGGGCAGATATGTCCGCCTGAAGGGCCCGGACCCCTTGGCGGGGCATGTTCCCTCCCACTTGGGCCAGGTGACTCTGGGACATTCAGCAGGACCTGGCTCGCCCACAAGCAAGTCCAATAGCACATGCACCTACACTCACGCACCTGTCAGTAGTTTCAGGTCAGCTGGTCTTCTCTTCCCAGAGAGATCGCAGGCTCCATAAGGGCAGGAGCCAAGGCGGGTCTCAGACTTCTGCTGGGTTTCCTACTCCAGTCGGCGCAGTGATGGGCAGATCTTTGCAAGATTCGTCAACTGATTGACGTCACCATCATTTGTTACTTCCTGTGCTTAGGGCACTGTCTCGCGGAGGCCCTGGCGAAATACCTCTGTGTTACCTGGGAGCCGTTAGCCCCCTAGCTCACCCAGTGGCTCTTCACGAGAGTGTCAGTGCAGGCCAGTCTGTCACAAATAACTGGCGATCAGATCACTATTCGCTGTGGCTGCGGCTGCGGCCGGGCACCTTACCTTTATTGTCTCTCTCATCCTTCAAACAGTCTTAGAAGGGTATTTAATTATCCCCATTTCACAGATGGGGAAATCGGAGAATAGAGAGCTTTAAGTAATTTGTCCAAGGTCACGCAGCTAGGAGGCCGTGAGGCTGGGCTTGGAGCTGAGGTCATCCCTGAATCACATCTGTACCATTCGCTTTGCAGACCAGTATGAGTTTTTCTCTTACCCACCCGCCCCCCCCCCCCCCACCTGCTGTCTTACACTGAAAAGAGTCTACAAGAAGGGAGTAGAGTCACGCCTGACACTTGTGACGTGGCCACAGTCAGTCACGCTCCCTAGGAGATGAAGGGTATTGAGAAGGGAAGGGTCACTGCCAGGGGCCACCACAGGTGGGGGTCCCGGGGAAGCTGAGGGCCGGCCGCGCGTGGCTGACCAGGGGCGCAGGTGGACAGCTTCGCAGGGAGACAGACCTACGAGACCTTTAAAGTAATCCAGAGAGGGGAGGGGGGCTGAGCAAAGGCCGGGAGGGGGAAGACACGCGGCCAGACAAGACGTTGGAAGGACTAAAGGGACGCACCGTGGGTGGAGGAACAGAGTGTGCTGTGGGCACCACGCTCCGTGGACAGGGCAGAGCCTCTTCCCCAAGCTCTTTGCCTCTCCGAGCTCTGCCCTGGACTGCCAGGCTCCAAGCCACCAGGCACGCGGGGGCCCAGGAGGGGAAGCACCAGGCCAAGCAAAGAGATGAAGTCCTGGGGCAAGCATTTTATTTGTTAATACAAGAATAGAAATTCTGCAATAAATATCATCTAATAAATAACATCTCCAAATAAATAAATATTAATACAACAAACTTAGAGTCATGAGTGGGTGAGGCTGGGGGGCAGGGCCTGGGGGAGCTGCCCCCCGCACCCCGAAATGCTACTGCAATGTAAACTTTCAGGAAACCCTGTGGCTGTGGCTATGGTTGCCCTCCCCAGCCTGGGCAACCCACAGATACCCTGGAAAGGGGGTGGAGAGGAGGCACCATGATGCCGGCAAGAAGATGCAAGGCAAGGTCCTTTTGGCTGCCGTCCTGTGCCACCGACTGCCTTGGTGAGCCGTGGGTCCGCTCTGTCCCTGCCCCTATGCTCTTAGCATGACCTCCAATGCAGATCCCACCTCTTCCGCTTTTAAATCCCGTTTCTTCCCGTTTGGACTTGCCACCGTGTGTGTGTTTCCTGAATTGGATGTACTGGGCTATTTGGGGATAGGGGAACAACGCCCATCCAAGGAGAGTGGGGCAGCCAAAGGGCTCCCCCCGCCCCAGAAAGGCACATGCTGCGGTGGCCCCCCTCCCTGCCTGCGGGCATGCTTCCTGGAAGTGCCGCGCGCACGAGGGGCCTGTGGGCGCCGGCAAGTGCCGGGCAGGAAGCAGGAAGCTGTGGGAGCCTTCGCACCAACTTGAACCACTGCGGCCCCCGGGAGCGCTCCTCCCTGTGGAAGAGACCTGCAGGCCTTCGGAAAGCGGGGAGGGGATAGGCCCTGTGGATCATGCCCTCTTCCGAGTCCGGAGAGGGCCAGAGGCCCATGGCTTCTGTCTCCTGGCTCAACAGATGTTGGCATACGGGTTTCTCCCTCCCAGAGTGGGAGCAGGATTTGAGGGAGGAGAGGAGAGAGGAGGCGGTAAAGGTCAGAGATCAGAAGCCATGGGCTTCCAGGTGCAGGGTGACCGCCGCCGGCGGGGGCTGCGTCTTCTTCTTGAGCCGGTTGAAATCCTTGGCCGAGCGCCACAGCCAGGTCTGCAGCTCCTTCAGCAGCCAGAAGTCGTCCATCTTCTGGAGGAAGTCGCTGTGGGCAGGGCCGGGGGCCCGGGTGGGCTCGGTTCCGGGCAGAGGCTGGGGCAGCGGGTAGCCCAGAGCTGCCATGACGCCCGCGATGCTGCCCAGCAGGCCCTGAAGGCTGGTGCAGAAGTGGGCCAGGCTGCGGCGCAGCTCGGCCGTGGCAGCCTGGCGGTCGAGGCCACGCAAGTAGCAGAGAAGGTGGCTATAGGCCTCATAGTTCTGGGTCAGCCGCAGTTTGTCATTGAGGCTCCGCCACACATCCAAGTTGACAGTGGCCCTGGGCAGGGTCTCTGCCCCCAGCCGAGGTGGGTTGAAGTCAGGCTCGTTGAAAGGGGGGCCCAGGTAGTTCAGCTGCGAAAAGGAGAGGGCGATGGAGGAGGAGGAGGAGGAGGAGGAGGAGGAGGAGGAGGAGGAGGGCCACCGGGAGATAACCTGCTCCCAAAGCTCCTATTTCCTGTGTCCCCTGACACTGGCCCCATCTCCTCGCTAGGCCTCTCTGTGCGAGGGCCTCCCCTAAGTTTCTCCAGGGATGTCATCTGCATGGAGGTGGCGGTTGAGGCAGTGGGGGTTGATGAGAGGTGTAGGAAGAGAAAAACACGCAGGAGATACTCGGGGAGGACGTGCTGATTGGCCGTGTGTGCAAGCCTTGGGAGCGTGCCCACCACGGGGCAGAGCAGAGAGGAAGAGGAGCCGGAAGGACCCAGGTGGCCAGGCCGCAGAGGTGGAAGGTGGACCAGAAGAGTGCAGAGCCAAGAAGAGGAGTTCGAGAAGGCAGGAGTGCTCGACAGTGTGGCTGCAAAACAGAGAGCAAGGGGAATGGGCCTTAGAAAATTCTGTTGGGTTTGGCGAAAAGGAGGTGCCTGCCGACCTTGGAGAGAGCCGTTTCAGTGGCCTGGAGGCCAGATTGCAGGGGGTTAAGGAGTGAGTGGGTGGAGAGGAAGCGGAGGCAGAGGGTGTAGACCACTCCTTCGAGAAATTTGGCAGGGAAGGCCAGGAGAGAAAAAGGGTCGGGAGCTAGAGGGGGTAGCAGAGTCAGGCAAAGGTTTTTGGCCAGGGAAGGGAAAAGCGGGTGGGAAGGCAGAGGGGCCCGTGGGAATCAGAGCTCCATTTGCCTCCCAACACGCTTGGTCCCACCAGCAGAAGGGCAGGGGGCAGATGGTACTCACTAAGCAGCAAGTCCCCCCAAGGAAGAGCTCCTAGGAGCAGGGCTGCAGAAGGAAGAAACTGAGGCAGTCTCAAGAGTTGGGCAGGAGGAAGGGTATAGGAGGCAGTCTAGGGAAGAGGACAGAGCTTTGCCAACCCTCAAGGGAGAGGCCTGGGGCCCAGGGAAAGGGCTGAGGGGGACGTTTCAGCTGGAGAGAAAGGGAGAAGAGAGGGGCGAGGCCTGGGATAGGCAAGGGCCCAGGGGGAGGTTCACACGCTGACAAGCACAGAGACAAACTAATTTCCTCGGTGTATCCTGGGGCTGGAGCCAGCTCCCCCGCCACCCTCCTCCCCTTTCTTTCCCTGGCTCCAGAGTAGGGTCTGGGATGTGGAAGAGGAACACGGGAAGAGGGGGCCGGTTCCCCATGGTCCTCGGCGACTCTGACCCTCTTTCCTTCTCTCCTGGGCTCTCTGAACACCTCTGGACTGCCCCCAAATCCTCATGGCACAACTTCCATCCACACCCTGAACCTCCTGTCACTACTGGCCTATCTTCCCCGCAGCCCCCTTCCCCCAAGTCCCCCCTAGGAGGCCCAGCTAGGATGGGAGAGGCAGACAGAAGGGAGGCCCATGGGTCCAGAGCAGCAGGGCCCCAGGTCTGGGGCAGAGGCGAGCTGGAACACAGGCATGGGAGGTGGGGCCCCTCCATCCCCACCCAGCCCCGCCCGTGCAAGAGACACCACAACACGGTGTAAACAGAAGAGACTTCCCCGGCCCCCAGGGGGAGGCGGGCGGCTGGGCCGGCAGCCAGTGGGGCAGTGGGCCAAGGCGGGTGCGAGGCCTGCCCACATGCCTAGTCCTGGGGCCAGGGATGGGAAGGAGGGGGGCACCTCAGAGGGAAGGGTAGGAGATAGGCCAGACATGGGGACCGTTTGGAACCAAAGGGCCCCCTGGTGACCACCGCTCACCGGGACCCCTCCACCGTTCTGTCTCTGTTCCACCCTCTTCTCTCCTCGTTCTTTGCCAGTTCCCAGACCTTTCAGCTGCCCTGGATACTCACGTAGGTCCCAGCCAAGCTGCGGAGTTGGTGTTCCAGGTAGCGGGTGAGGTCGTAGGTTTTCTGGATGGAGGGGCCAGGCCCTGGGTCCCCCGTGCGGTTGAGGGCTGGCACTGCCGGGAGGTGCCAGAGCACAGCACACAGGCAAGCTAGCATCCCCCACGAGTCCCCTGCGGGCAGGAGGGGCAAGAAACATGAGGGCGGGCCCAGGCCCCGTGGAGGATGCCCAGCTGGCAGCCCCTCAGGTGTCTGTCCCCACCTTGGGCCGGGCGCAGGGTTGGTGAGGGTGGGCCGCCAGATGGGAGGCAGGGGGGATGGAGGAGGGGAGCGTTCCTGGCCTGGGTGTGTGTGTGTGTGTGTGTGTGTGTGTGTGTGTGTGTATGGAGGCATCTATGTGTTTGAGGACGAGAACTTGGCCTCTGTGTGTGTATCTACCAGTATATATCGGAAAGCATATTTGTGTGTCAGCTAAGAAAGAGCCAGTATACGTATGCCGATGTGTATGTGTGTGTACGTGGAGGGACGGGGCCAGGCCTAGGGACTCTGAATCCAGACCCTCTGCAGTTTAGGGAGCCAAGGGGTGGGAAACAGCACATGTCTCTCTGCCAGCTGCCAGCAGTCAGCCCCGGGAAAGGCACGAGAGAGGCCGCCCTGAGATGAGTCCACACAGAGAGCCATAGGAGGCAAGGGGTAGGGTTAGATCACGCGGGTCAGGCTGAAGGACAGAGGGCTGGCTCATGCAGTCAGTGGTGGGTACATTCTTGAACAGGATTCCTGGGTGTGGAGCTGCGGGGTGGAGGTTTGCCCCATTCTTATCTAGGAGGTTGGATGGGGGAGAGTTTGACCTGAGTGAGGTCTTCTGATGAACCTACAGTAAAGAGGGTCGGGGTGGGGGATGTGAAAGAGAGAAAGAGGGGGAATATGATGTATCTGATGGGTTTGGCTTGTCAGCTGATGGTGCTGGAGAGTTTGGACATCCTGGGACACCAGAGGCCAGGGGCTGATAATGTGAAGATACCCATAGGCAGTTGGGAAACATGATTTTCCCAGCTTTTAGGTGTGGGCCAAGGTAAAGAGCACTAGGCCAGGAGTCAGTGGGCACCGGGACTGGGTAAAGGCAATTAGGGTTAGGATAGGGCAAGGCTATAATTGGTATGGGGCTAGGTTAGGTTTAAGGACTGGGTTACTTTTAAAGTTTCAGGTTAGTTTATTGGGATTTGGCTGACTGAGTGTGGTTGAGGTTTGAGTCTAGCTGGGGGATGTGGTGAGGTCTGGACAGGCACAGGGTTGGCTGGGGCTAAGGTTTATTAATGTGTTGATTTAGATGTCAGATGGGGTAATGCACGGCATGTCACTAAGAGTAGGGCTGGTTTGGGTTTTAAGCTTGGGTAGGTGTTGAGCTATGAGTCGTTTCTTCCACTTTCTATTTTCGACTTTCAAATTTTTATCATGACATATGTTGCTGTGATAGTTAGAAATGAGTTGGATACGGGTTTGACAGTTTGACTGTACTGAGTTAGGGGGAGTTTGGAGTTAGTCATAACGCTGGGTCAAGGTTTTGGAGAGGGCTTAAGACTCAAACTGTACAGAATGCCTCTCACAGAGTGTAGGGGTCAGGTGGGGACTTCCGCAGCGGCCCAGGCCATCAGTCTAGACTCACTAAGATGCGTGGTGGCTGGCAACTTTACTGATAGAGCAGGGGAGTGGGTCGGGCGGGGGGAACACCAGTCTCAGAGACCCTGCTCTTAGGGACGAGGGACTTGGTCTGAGTGCATGGGTGCGTGTGTGCGTTAGGACAGAGCGCGGTGTCAGGCACATGACTGCTCCCCTGTCCTTGTCCGCATCTGCAGCCCCTGGCTTCCCTCCTGGTGCTTCTTTCCTCGTTCGGCCTTTTCCTGCTGACTCTGTGTTCCTTTCTATTTACTCTTCCTCATATTCCAAGACAACTCCAGGCCCTTCTCTGCACGAAGCCTGGGGCTACCTTCAGCCTGGGGCTACCTTCAGCCTGGATATCTGGCAGAGTCACCTCCAAGATCCTAAGGGTACAATATGGGGTGTTTTGGAGGTGGAGACCTGCCGAGGCGAGCGGCAGCCCTTCCAGGCTTGAGGTAGCTTTCGGGACTGAGCCTGGCCTCACTCACAGTTAGCAGCAATGCTGAGGGTCCCAGCTGAAGCCCACATTGGGAGCTGGGTTCACCTCTTTCCCCGACCTTGCTTTGGTCAGCCTTTCGGTCCATAGTTCGGGGGGGGTTTTTGGCGGGGGGGGGGGGGGGGGGGGGGGGGGGGGGGCACCGGGTCAGGAACCCAGCTCTGGGCCTTGTTTTCCCCTCCTCTTCTGGGCCCTGTGGCACATCCCTGGGGAGAACTGGCTCCCTACACAGGGACAGCAGGGGGAGAAGCCTTTGGATAAACAAGAACTAAGTCATCTGGGCAGAAAAACGGCTCATGAAATTAACCAGACGAGGCCGGTGTTTCCAGGAATATTTCAGTTCTGAGGTAACTGTGTCACTGCAGGCGGGGAAGGGGGGGCAGGGGAAGTTGCAGAAAGATCGGACTGACCGGCCCATGGAGAGAACCAGTAAGAAGGAAGGGGTCTCAGGTATCTAGAGGGAGAAGAGGCTAGGAAGGAGAAAGGAGACAGGGCTCTAGTCTCTGTTACGACGGCTTCCACTCTGGGCAAGATGTCCCCATATCTCAGGCGGCAAACTGATGGCCATCTGGGGCAGAGAACACCTGTGGCTTAGTTGTGAGCCCCGGAACTCAGTGAGGCTTGGGCTCACCTGCGTCCCTAGGAGGGAGCATTAGGTGGGCATCGTGGAGCCCTCTCCCATCCTTCTCTCCAGGCTCCTGGTGTGCAGGTGGACGGGCCCCCTCCCCCAGTCCCGGCCCCTAGCCCAGCCCCCCGCCCCAGCTCTGCCTCTGGCTGCTGCCCACTGTTGTTTACATCCCGGCTTCCCTTGTGTTTATAAATCCGGCTGAGCACGTGAGGAGCTAATGAGTGCAGCTCACAGCTCACGTTTCCTGCTGGAGCCCCCCGCCCCCCCATCTTGGCCCCCCGCCCCAGCGGCCCCTAATTCCATCCAGATCCCTGGGCCCTGGGAACCTAGGCCCCCCTCATGAACACACACACACACACACACACACACACACACACACACACTCAGCCCACGCAAGCGCACGGCCACCCTGACACGGCTGCACGGGCAGGCATACCAGGGTCCACGTGTCCTTAGCCAGCTGCCCCTCGATCCCTGGCCTGTGTCCTCCAGGCTGAACTCCTCCGGCAAGGGTCGGGGGCTCGGCAGGGCACACGTGCAGGGTGGCCAGGGTGAGTCAGACAATTGTCCAGGAGACTCTGCACCTGGGATGCCCTCAGGCCAGACCAGGGCCAGCTTCCTGGCGACCTTGGAGGGATGTGTTGAGGGGAATTGGGGGAAGGAAGTGGTTTAGGGGGTGGTGTGTCCGCCGTAGTGTGAGATCCAGGCACTGAGACTGTAGGCAACGACCCTCAGGGGCTCCTCCTGACCTGCCTCCTCAGGGAAAGGCCCACGGAAATAGCCCATCTTTCCTTGTCCTCCGGCTGGCTGCCCCTCCCTCCGTCTTCTCTCCCCTTCATCCTCTCTTTGGTTCCCTGTGCCCCAGGCCACTGAGAAGTGGCTTAGTGAGCGAGTCCACTTAGGCCCAGAAGTCCCAAGACCTAGGTTTGCCACAACCCATGACTGGGCTCGCAGGAGAGGGCTGTGCTGTGCACGCTAAGGTCCCTCTCAGCCCAACCGCGTGGGGTTCCACCTCTGCCGTCATCTTCAGCAGCCCCCTCCCTGCCCTTCTCTTCCAGCCTAAATGACAGAAGAAGAAACTGAGGCCCAGGGAAAGAAGCAGGCCAGTGGGCCAGCTGCCCTGCCTTGTGAAGTCAGTACCGACAGAGGAGCTGGGCTGTCGCCGAGTGAGGGGGTTCTGGACCGGGCTCCAAGAGGACCCCAGTTGTTCCCAAGGGGCGCAGGATGAAGCCAGGGGAGCTAGGCGAGGCAGCCGGCGGAGAGCCAGGCAGGGGGACCCAGTGAAGGAAACAGTCCCGGCCGGTGTGTGGGTTGAAAGGGTGTTGTTATTCAGAGGCGTGGGAGGGGCTGGGAGGGAGTGGGCAGGAGCCAGGGTGTGAATAGGCAGGTGGGATTGTGGGGAGGAATGTGAAGTGTCACCAATAAAGTAGCTGGTGTGGCTGGGTGGTGTGCACAAGTGTGAACGGGGCAGGAGTGCAGGGCTCCGTGGAGGGGAGAGGGAGCCATTAGACCAGTCTGGAAGAGAGACGGGGGGGGGGGGGGGGGGGGGGG